>NC_086373.1:13011057-13313749 GCF_036588685.1 Mytilus trossulus
CAATGCTATAACCACCATGCAAGGCCCTAATGGCAGATGAAGATTTTAAAAAACATTACATGCAACATGATGATCAAATCGACCATGGATTAATAAGTATGCATAAAAATGGAACAGTTTCAATAGAAACTCAGTCACAGGAAAGTTAAAAAATTCTATAAAGATTTGCAAAAAATGTTATAAATATTGTCTCAGTTTTAATTAAGTTTTGAAATAAATTTCAAGAACTACAACTCTTTTTACAAAAATAATTTTAAAAAATAATAAAACATTTGTATTTGCACAGGAATCAGAAGTTCTATCAATAAAATTCTGTAAATAATAAAGTCGACTATCAATAGAGCTTCTCCCCTTCTCTACGAGCTCTATTGATAGTCGACTATTATTTACAGAATTGTAGTGATCTCTACGAGCAGCTCTATTGATAGTCGACTTTATTATTAACAGAATATATTGATAGAACTTCCGATTCCTGTGGTTAAATGTACATTCAACATGTCCAATAGGGATTTCAGCAAAGTATCTGCATGCCTGGTAAATATTTTCATATAAATGCATTGAAATTGATAAGGAAGAATGTTTTTAAAACATAGAATAACCTTTTAGTTTAATGTTGTTTTTATTACTTTCTGTTTGGTAATATTATTATGTTATTAATTAAACAGAAAATATGTGTTTTATTATGTTAAATCTATAAATCCCTGGATTATTTTCCAATGCAACTTTAATTATTTGGACTTATTAACGACACTGCGTGATCATTTAATGATATTAGCTATTGGAATCAGATGAATCTTTATACTGAATGATATGAACAAAGTCTTTGTGACGGGTTGTCGGAAATTTGTTATTTTTCAACATACATAATTTACGGATTGCTGAGGTTTATTCGCCCGATCCCTACTGAGAGACAAGAATGTATCAGGAGGCTCTTCTGTTACTCCTATACTATTCCTTGTCTTCACCATCCCGAAGGCTCCAAATTTCAAATACTTTCAGTTATCGTTCAGACACCATTGCCTTCTCACAATCTCCTGTCTGCGTCGCACTGAAATAGTTCATTAAGATTTTACTTTTCGTTAATAATTTGCATTCTAAATAAAAATATTAAGTCTAAAAGATATTAATATGTTTCAGATTTTATATTTTATAAGCATTGAGCAGGAAATTTAATATAACTTCAAATTTTCCCGTACTATCGCGTATGAATTTGAAAAAGAAAATATGGCGGGATTTTCTTTCAAAAACAAGGGAATGAATATTTTTCCCGGACTTTATCAAGTATTCTAGAAGATGTCATGCTGATGCAGTTTTTTGTAAGATTGTGTAAAAGTGTACTGAAATATACACAAATTAACAAAATCGATCGATCTTTTATATCGACGTTCATGCATTTTCTTTGTTCGATGTTGTTAAATGAAACGGAAGTTTACAATGATGAATGAGGGGAGATAATATATAATATTCGACCAGAATAAAGAAAACATGAAATGATCATATCTTCAAAAGATATTGTTCTTAACCTCCTTAAGTGCCTTGTCACATTTTATGCAGTTTACTTTGCTGTTGGAAGTCTTGCCTACGCCTCATTTAGGTACATATGGCACAAAATGTGCACCCAAATATATCATGTATATGTGTAGGATTAAATAGTGTCCCCCATGAAATGATGTCCCATGGACAAAATTTCATAGATAAGACCTATGAAATTTGGTCCTGGACATAATTTTATCATAAAATATTGTCCACTTCTATTTAAAAGTGTCCCTTGACAAGAGATTCTATTGTGACCTTCGTTGGACTTTTTTTCATATAAGTGAAGTCATGTCCATATTGCATAAAAGTCTTGTCTAATACCAAAAAAAAAATTTAACAAAAAATAATAAGACTAAATTGGCATTTATTTTTAAATATAATAGGAATCTATGAATGTTTTAACATCTTTGAATTGTCCTTTTTAACAAGATCAATAATGTCATGAATAATATTCATAAATGCTTGATTGCCGATACCTTTCGGTCTTGTTTCAATTTGTCCTTATGAATTACAAGTTTTAATGTTTTCTCTTGTGTGTTTTTGTCAACATGTATATAATACATTTCATTGTTTTTAATTTGAAACTGCTTTGCTTTTCTTCTAAATGATCTATCATTATTTTCAAACTCACGCACATAATCATACAGCTGTTTATATTCATCACTTTCCATTTTTGTTGACATCTGTGTTTAGTCTTTAAATTTTAATTATGATTTAACTAATAATTGATTAAAACATTTCAATGATTTCTAAATTATTTCCCTTCTTTAGGGACAGAAAGAAATAGCTACACTATGAAATATTGTCCTTTGTGACATATTTTTATAAAACATCCATGAAATTATGTGCAAGTACAGTACTAGGGACAATTTTTCACTGAGGGAGACACTATTTTATAGTGTACAAATGTGATATTCTGTCCCATGAACAAAATTTCACAGACGAACTGTGAAATAATGTTTTAAAGGACACAATTTCATGGGACACTTTTTTGGCTTACATATGGACCATAATTTGCTATTGGGCTCGTTTCCTATAACTATAGAAAAGTGATAAAAATGTGTATTACTGTAAGAAAAGTCGTAAGTACATATAAAGAAGCCTTTATTTTTATCAACATACAAGTGTATGCTACTCTTCCCTAGAAAAAAATTTGAAATTAACAAATTTCAAAGATTATACGACCGTATTTTTGTGTCGTTTCTCGCGTTACTTATCGCTTCCGAACTGCATAACGCTGACTGATTTAAAGATAATCGTCACTGGCAAATTCGTAACTTTTGCTTTCAAATAATAAAGAACATTGACCAATAAGAATAGTCAGAAGAAAATGCTGAGAATTATAAGTATTTCTGTAGCAGGTGTAAGAACAGTGGCGTAACTTTGGAGTCCGATTTTGTAACGCAAATTTTAGATGATGTAATCTGCTTTGTTGTAATAGAATTCTTTATAACAATATGCAAATATGAACTCTCACGAGATGTTCAAACAGGTAAATCAGAGAGGATTTACATTATAGTTCTGTTCTTCGTAATAATTAAGTTAGAAAATGACGTTATCGTTATGCGTTACATTTCACACGAAACAGAAGTCCAGTTATTTCCTTTTTTTTTAATTAAAATTGTTTGTCTTCATTTCCGGTCATACGTGAAACATATGACTAACATGTGATCATGCCATTACCGCCGGATTTACGAAATACTAGGTCTAAACATCGTTTTTGTTTCCAACGGGATGTTAGCAAACATAATCTGTAGACTTGTTTTGTCTTGTTTAAAAGAGGAAAATACAATTTTCAAAGAGATTGCGCCGGGGGTCTATTATTTTTCCTATGTGCATAATGTTACATACGACCCTGTGTGAAAATAAATGCCCAATGACTTGACAAAATCGATTTCAGATTTGACAGACGTTAGAACACACTTCGTTTCCCGATAACGATGTAAAGAGTCCTTGGAAAATTCAATCGAAATTACGTCTCTTATCATTGTACCAATGCTCGTTGGATTGATTTTACTTCAGCAGTAAATTTTACTGGATATTTTAGGTGAATAAATATAATTTAATAAAAAATACATGTTAATATACCGTTACACTTGAAATGTACAAAGTTGGTATCTTTTCACAATTTTTAATTATTTTTTTTTATTCATGTTCTGCAAACACTTATCAGAAACGCAATAAACTTGTCAAAGGAGAAGTAAACTTTTACCATGCATGACTTGAAAGGAAGTACTTTGTCTGTTGTTTATTGATTTTAGCCCACTAAAGTAGGTTAAAATGTGGAAACCCTGTAGATGGTGTACAGGTCACAAATATCACATGGTGCCTTTTTTAAAGATTTTAATTCCAAGTTAAAAGTTTTTTTCTTTACTGGAGTTAAAGAATTTTACATTGCCAATGATTTGGAATAAATTGTATATAACTGGAATTTCAAAACCAAATATAAATACATTTTTTTGGCTTAAACATCAAGATACAACGATTATGGTATCCTGTATCAATGAAGAAAAAGTGGAAATTTCTGAATAAATTGTACTAATTGTTTTCAAAACAAGCACATATTTAGGAGTTTTATAATACTGTTACATTAAAGATGGATTTTTAAGAAAAAGTATACTGTTCAGATTATTTTAAGCAGATTTTGCAATAAAATAAAACTTAAAAAATGCTTTCGGTTTCTTATGGTTTCCTGTCGCGTTTAAAAAATACTTCAATTAAACATTGAAAATACATTTTAAATATTAACATGAAGCAAGTAACACTTGTAATGGTGTTCATTTATGTCTTTTGAAATATATTGTGCAAAATAAAGAAAATAAAGATTGGTTTCCTGTTTGGTTTCCTGTCACGTAAATGGTGAATCAAAATGTATTAATTTTTTCTTGAAAAACTCAATTGTTCCATTAATACTATTCTAACACCAACACAACCCACAGAATAAAAGTTAAAGTTTTAGAACTTATAAAAAAGGATACCAAAAGAAACCAAAGGCCGTATACCAAATTATGGTCCATATAGGTATCTTGTTTTGTTACCCCCATATTATCATTATGTTTTTTTATGAGCCTCAGGGTAGTAATGCCCTTACCTTCAGGCGCAAAACGTGTGTTTGTTGGTGATAAGACCTACCGCACACATTGACCTTTAATAACTGATGTATAATGCTTGCTCAACATTTAGAAATATTTGCTATAATTTATAAACTACAATATTGAATACTGCTTCTTTTTTTTTTTGACAAGTTGTTATCTCTTTGACACATTCTCAATTTCATATGATCAAATCATCATCCATTTGGAGCTTTTTCTCTGAATTTTTTTTGTCTTAAAGCAACCAACTTTACCTTACAAAATATGTGTTTTCCCTCAAAACAACTGAGGAATTTCATTTTTTGAATTGACTTGGAATACCACATGTTTTAGATAAAGACTTTACCTCTGGAAAGTTAATGCCCATTTCATGAATAAGCAGTACATTGCTGTTAACATAATGTTTTTATTTATAATATTTCTTTCAAAATAATAAAAATGAACCAATATCAGGGGAGTAAATAATGAAATCTTAATTGAAACTTTAAAATTTAAGGTTGTTGACCCATCCAACTCTTTTCAAAAGAAATCGGACACTTGGTTTAATATGAAATGTATGATCATATATTAAAAAGGATATGAATATTGAGTAACAAATTTATTTTCTTTTGTAGCCAATCAAATTTTGATGGAAAAATCCCATTTGATTTTGAATCATGGATAGATTTATCAGAATGCTGCAGTGTGTACAAAGACAAAGAATTGGGTAAGAAGGACCATAGAGAATAATGTTGTAACTCAGTACCTCTTTCTTAGATAGGTGTAGATACAAAGTAACTGCATAAACATAATGTTGTAACTCAGTGCCTCTTTGTTAAATACGTGTCGATACAAAGTAACTGCTAATATATTTAGAAAGCTGTAGTGTACACATAAATGGATAGTAATATATGTGACTGAGCATAGTTTATTTGCAATTCATTAAAGAAAGATATGGGATAATACACATTTTTCTATCAACACATTCTTTTGTACTTGTGGCATTGTTAATTACATTATCAATATACTGGAAAATTGTTTTCAGTAATTTCAAGAGTAAGTTCAATGATCTTTGATATTTGTGATTTGGTTTTCCTGTTTGAATGGCTTTACAGTAGTCATAATTTTGGGCCCTTTGTTTTTTGGTGTGAGCCAAGGCTGCCTTTTGAAGACTGTGCTTTGACCTATAATGGTTTAATTTTACAAATTATGACTTGGATGGAGAGTTGTTTCATTGGCACTCATACCACATCTTCTTATATCTATATTTATATCAAATTATTTAATGATAAAAAGGCCAGACTGACTGGTTAATAAAACATTTTTTTATATTCCTCATTCTGTCTTTCAAACAGAAAATACACATTTCCCTAACCAAGTAAGGATGGGTAAAAAGAAGCCTTGCTTATTCTATGAAATAATTTTTTTCAGTAAATGTGATATCAATGGAAGTGACCTACTTTATCTGTGGTGTGGTGTTTGGAGTTCTAGTAAGATCTAGAGTTTGGGATTATGCCATTACAGTCTCAATAATCCACATATTAGTCTCTTGTCTAGGTAAGAATTAAAAGTATTTAATCCATTAAAATTTTTAGCTCACCTGGCCGGAAGGGCCAAGTGAGCTTTTCTCATCACTTGTCATCCATCTGTTAACATTTACCAAAATTTCATCTGAAACTACCAAGACAAATTTATCCAAACTTTGTCACAATCATCATTAGGATATCTAGTTTTAAAAAAAAATAACAGTCTGACTTACATTGTATAAATGTACAAAATAATGATAAAAAACTAATAGGATAAACAGCAACAAACAATTTAACAACAACTCAATTACAGGCTCCTGATTTTGGACAGGTACATACAGAATGTTCATCATATTGATATATTGTGATACTTGACACAAAAAACAAGACTAAAGATACAAAGTACCAGTCTAAAATCACTAAAAACAAGACTAAAGATACAAAGTACCAGTCTAAAATCACTAAAAACAAGACTAAAGATACAAAGTACCAGTCTAAAATCACTAAAAACAAGACTAAAGATACAAAGTACCAGTCTAAAATCACTAAAAACAAGACTAAAGATACAAAGTACCAGTCTAAAATCACTAAAAACAAGACTAAAGATACAAAGTACCAGTCTAAAATCACAAAAAACAAGACTAAAGATACAAAGTACCAGTCTAAAATCACAAAAAAACAAGACTAAAGATACAAAGTACCAGTCTAAAATCACTAAAAACAAGACTAAAGATACAAAGTATCAGTCTAAAATCACTAAAAACAAGACTAAAGATACAAAGTACCAGTCTAAAATCACTAACAACAAGACTAAAGATACAAAGTACCCGTCTAAAATCACTTACAGTGGTTGACGGCTAGTTTAACCTAATTTCACACATCAGTTCATTATGTATTTGACTTTTTTCAGTGATGTTGGCTTTTCCTATGAACTGGTCATGGTGGGTATGCCTAGGTAAGTTGTATAATGACTTGTGTATTTTACTGTCTTCATATGATAAAAGAAAAGCCCTGTGATTTGTGTAAGACTTTTCCATATCAATCATCTAAGACTTTTCCATATCAATCACCATAGTTCTTTGTTCAGGTTAATTTCTCAATTGGTTTTATCAATGAAAATGTATTGTCATATTCTTTATACAGCTAGATTCATATTCACTCTAAGGTTTTACCTTCTATGAAAAACTGGGATTGATTAGCTGTGATATATTTCTGTGGTACATGTATAACATTATTTTTAAAAAAAAAATGGTTTCTTAAGGTCACACATTCAAGTGAATATATATCTAATTTTTGGTCACCTTGACTGAAGAGGTGGGTAAACATTTGAAATAGCAGGAGAAGGGGTTTCTTTGTAAACATTTTATAATCTTTTATTGATCACCTTAAAGAATCTGGTTTCAGGATTATTTTCTATAATTGCAAAAAAATGACAGAACACTGGATTCACCAACCGACTTTATTGGTTGTTTTTCTTATGCCCCACCTACCATAGTAGAGGGGCATTATGTTTTCTGGTCTGTGCGTCCCTCTGTCTGTTCGTTTGTCTGTCCTTTTGTCTGTCTGTCAGGTTAAATTTTTTGGTCAAGGTAACTTTTTATGAAGCTGAAGTCCAATCAACTTGAAACTTGGTACACTTGTTGTTTATGATATGATCTTTCTAATTTTAAAGCCCAATAAGACTTTTGACCCCAATTTTATGGTCCACTGAACATAGAAAATGAAAGTGGGAGTTTCAGGTTAACCTTTTTTTCGGTCAGGGTAGTTTTTTATGAAGTTGCAGTCCAATCAACTTGAAACTTAGTTCACATATTCCCTATGGTATAATCTTTCTAATTTTAATGCTAAATTAGATTTTTTACCCAATTTCGCGGTCCATTGAACATAGAAAATGATAATGCGAGTGGGGCATCTGTGTACTATGGACACATTCTTGTTCTTTCAATTTTTTGCTAAAAGTTTGGCAAAGTTTGGCCATAGTTTTGAAAAGTTTTTTGAAAATTACTCCCAAGATTTCATCACATTTTGAATCAGAAACTTTAAAACACTTAGCTTGAAATAACAAAAAAAAATATCTTTTTATTTTAAGGATGTGGTTTAATAGTGTTGATTCTGGTGGGAGAAGCTGTTGGATTTGCCAGAAGAAAGAAATCTTTAACCAAAGTTAACCCAGAACCATCACAAACAAACACAAGCTACCTCTACAGAAAAGGATAAATACTGAGATATAATCTACAATCTGTCAAGATGAAGAGCAATGTACTTCCAGGAGCAGAAATTTACCATCTTCCAACTTTTAATAGTCTTCGGGACTATATAACATTAGACCCTTTTCCAACTTTCAACGTTTAAAATACCTTATGTTAGACTTTGTTACATTAGACCATTTACATTTATTACAAGTTGATTGAAAATGTCTGACTGCACCATACTTAATGAAGAATAAGGGTACCTTTAGTGATTTCTATCAAAGTCAGTAGGTGATAATTGATCACATAAGAATTAGATTTGTACAACCTTTTAGTATGATATTCTCTAGACTCCTACATGAATATTATGCTGAAAGCTGAAAATAACTCAAAAATGGTGATTATTTTAAGTAAAATAAATTTCAGTTTCGCTGTTATCAAATAATGATTTTTATGCCCCACCTACCAAAGTAGAGGGGCATTATGTTTTCTGGTCTGTGCCTCCGTTCGTCCGTCTGTGCATCTGTTCGCTTCAGGTTAAAGTTTTTGGTCAAGGTAGTTTTTAAAGAAGTTGAAGTCCAATCAACTTGAAACTTAGTACACATGTTCCACATGATATGATCTTTCTAATTTTAATGCCAAATTATAGTTCTGACCCCAATTTTATGGTCCACTGAACATAGAAAATGATAGTGTGAAGTTCAGGTTAAAGTTTTTGGTCAAGGTACTTTTTGATGAAGTTAAAGTCCAATCAACTTGAAACTTAGTACACATGTTTCCTATGATATGATCTTTCTAATTTTAATTCAAAATTAAAGTTTTGACCCCAATTTCACGGTCTACAGAACATAGAAAATGATAATTGCGAGTGGGGATTCCGTGTACTATGGACACATTCTTGTTTTTCTATAATTATAGAAGTTTATAAAGATCTGTAAAAGGAAAAATGTCACGAAAAGCTACCTTATTAACTATATGAATAGTATATGTATCTCTATCCAAATATTTGAGTACATAAGAGTAAATTTTGTGTGGAAAATATTGTCATAGAAAAACTAGTAGTGGAAGATGAGGTCCACTTTATTCTCACATTTAAAAATTTTGAAACTGATACATGTAGAAAAATATACATCAAATAGCTGTGCAGTAATTGAATTGAATGAAATCCAGAAAATATGTTTACAATTTATATGACTTATGGGCTGTGAGAAACTGGAAGTTCTAAAAAATATGTTTACATGATAGTCAGTCTCTGGACTGAAAGATTTTTATAAACAAATGTGTGCAAGTTAAGGCCAGGATTTTTTAATTTGTTGGTTTATGGATTTGCCGATCTGATTATGCTGATTTGCAGAATAAAAATAAAATTGACTTTTACATGTTTCTTTAGTCCCGCCAACCCAAACTAAAACATAATCTCTAAAAAATAAATAAATCATCTTTTTTTTAAGAAATAAAATGCATTAAACACTAACGAAATCGATAATACTTTCTGTTGTGAAAACTAAAACTTCCAATTTACATATCTAGAAATAGACAAATCAATCATAACTGACCTTGAAATGTCATTTGGGCAAATGATTTTGAGGAATGAAACCTGTGTTTAAAACCCATTACACATTAAGTTTGTTTACCATATTTGTCATAATTTCGTAAGATAGAAAAAAATAAAAAATGAACGTGTTCAACCGTGAAAGACGTCAAGTTGAAGAACTTAATTAAAACAAATCCTTTGGAATTTTCTTCAGACTTGTGTCATTGATAACAAAGACATTTCACAATCTGGATATCAAAAACAGGCATGTAATGACAACTGATGAACCCAATATCCTCGTTTTTTCTGGTGTATGAGTCTATTATGTTTTTGACATGTGTTATTTTTCCTACAATGTTTTACATTTTTTTCTTCATCAGTTTTCGTGTTTGAAGATCATCAATCACCAAGTTTCCTGAAATTTATTCAGGGCTATGTTTGTGAAATGACGATATAATTTCGTTTTTTTCTGTGGACACAAATTCACTTTTTTCACAGAAAAATATTAGACTATGTCATGCGATCTTTATTGCAACTGAGCAATAATATTTCATCGAACTAATATATATGATGATAAAATAGCAAACCAAACATATTGTTAGAAAGGTAAAATATATTTTTTTACATATTTTTATGTCTTGAGAGATATTTTTTCTCTCTTTTTTTTCCATATCAAATGACAAGACTTTTTCATGGGGAAAATCCGTAAACCAACAGGTTATAAAACCCAGGCCTAATGTTGTGAATCATTCATTTGCCAATTTTATACAATATACATGTGCAATTAACACTGCAATATTATGTTTTTACTTTATTTTGTAATTTATATGATGCCCTTTTAGGCATCTTTAATTAACAATAAAATTATTATTGTATTGTTATTTATTTCTTACTGAATAATTCATGTATGTAGACTCCATATTTCTTTCAAAATGATTCTTGATGGAGAATTGATGTCTCATTGGCAATATCCTAACACATTTTCTTATTTTCACATTTAGATAAAATAGTTGTGCATGGATTGGTCTCTAATTTACATACACCAACAATGTGCCCTTTTTCAAATTCAAATGTTTACTTCTGTCATATTAAACTGGGTAACACCTAGATAATTTCAGTTAAAAAAATGCCTCAAAATTGATAAAAAAAGTCAGATAACAAAAATACTGAACTCAAAAGAATTCAAAATAAAAACAACTGTCCTATTCCTCACTTGGAACAGGCACTTGCTTATGTAGATTCCTTATAATGGATTAAATCTAGTTTTATAGGTAGCTAAAACCTCTCACTTGTTTGACAGTCACTTAGAATTCCATTGATTTGACAACAATGTGGGAGCAAAACATAATCCTTATCGAATTTCAATATGTTTTTACTGATAACAAAATGAAGGTTTATATGAAAAAGAATGTGTGGTATGATTGCCAATAAGAAAACTCTCCACAAGAGACCAAATGACACAGAAATTAACATATACATGTATAGGATACTGTTCAGCCTTCAACAATGCACAAAGCCCTTGTGGCAAAGTAAGCTATAACAGGCCCCAAAATTAAAAATGTAAAAAAATTCAAACGAGTTAAACCAACAGCCTAATTTATGTATGAAAAATTTGAACAAAAAACAAATATCCTACCCATCAACAAAGACAAACAATGAACAACAGGCTCCTGCCTAGGGACAGACACATACATACAGAATGTGGCAAACATGTTAGTGGGATCCGAACCCTCCTCCTAACCTTGGATAATGGTGTAACAGAACAACATAAGAACAAACTATAAAAATGAGTTTAAAAAGGCTTAACTCATCATCTCATTAATAGAAATACATCTAACAAAAACACAAAGTGTACGTGGCAGGGTTAAGTTGCATGTCGATTATTTTCAATTTTACTGTTCAAGAGTTATGTTTCTTGATAGATGAAAATTGCACTATTTGTGGTTTCTGTGTTATAATGTGAGCAGTTTAGCCAATGTTTTATAAATTTTGATACATACTTTATTTCTCATAAAATAATGGAGGTCAAGTTTGATACTGACTTTTTTTACTTTTACTATTTGGAAACCAGGACTAATAAAGAAGTGTAATAGATACAGTCAGGACATATGATCCTTGATATTTTTGGAAAACAGACACAAAACATGCAGACATTTAGTTGGTACTAGCTGCCCTCTTAAATACATTACTGTATTTCTTTCGTGTTGAATGCCACTTTCAGCACTATTTTGTGTGGTCAGTTATTATTGTTGGAGGGAGATCAAGTGCCTTGAAAGAATGACAACCTTTGAAGGAAAAAATAAAATTTTTAATAATGGTTACCTTCAAAATACAAAAATCACAGTTTGCTACATCTTTTATTTAATTCCAGAGTTTAAATAAACAAACTAGAGGCTCTCAAGAGCCTGTGTCGCTCACCTGTTACTGCATTTACTGATGTCGACCATCTTGGTTGGTAGGCGGGGGTCATTAGACACTTTTTATGCCCCACCTACAATAGTAGAGGGGCATTATGTTTTCTGGTCTGTGCGTCCGTTCGTCTGTCTGTCCCGCTTCAGGTTAAAGTTTTTGGTCAAGGTAGTTTTTGATGAAGTTTAAGTCTAATCAACTTGAAACTTAGTATACATGTGCCCTATGATATGATCTTTCTAATTTAAATGCCAAATTAGAGTTTTGACCCCAATTTAACGGTTTACTGAACATAGAAAATGATAGTGCAAATTTCAGGTTAAAGTTTTTGGTCAAGGTAGTTTTTGATAAAGTAGAAGTCCAATCAATTTGAAACTTAGTATACATGTTCCCTTTGATAAGATCATTCTAATTTTAATGCCAAATTAGAGAATTCATTCCAATTTCACGGTCCACTAAACATAGAAAATGATAGTGCGAGTGGGGCATCCGTGGACACATTCTTGTTTTTAAATAGATACCCTAGTAATGATTGTGGCCAAGTTTGATTAAAATTTTGCCCATAGTTTTAGAATAGAAGATTTTTGTACAAGTTACAAAAAGGATGAAAAGTTGTTCAATATTGACTATAAAGTGCAATTAATCCTTAAGGGGTCCTCTAACAATTTCCATCATGTTGACTTATTTGTAGATCTTACTTTGCTGAAAATTATTGCTGTTTACAGTTTATCTCTATCTATAATAGTATTCAAGATAATAACCAAAAACTGCAAAATTTCCTTAAAATTACCAATTTTAGGGGAGCAACCCAACAACAGATTGTTGGATTCATCTGAAAATTTGTGAGGGGATAGATCTTATTCTGATGGACATTTAAATTTATGACAAATTTGCCCTAAATGTATTACTAGTAGTTTCAAAGATATAAAGCAAAAACTGCATTTTACCACTATGTTCTAATTTTAGCCATGTCGGCCATTTTGTTTGGTAGGCAAGGTTATCGCACACATTTTTTAAACTATATACCACAATGATAATTGTGGCCAAGTTTGGTTAAATTCGGCCAAGTAGTTTCAGAGCAGAAGATTTTTGTACAAGTTGCAAAAAATGATGAAAAGTTGTTTAAAATTGACAATAAAGGGCATTATTGTGTTACAGTTTATCTCTATATATAATAGTATTCAAGATAATAACAAAAAACAGCAAAATTTCCTTAAAATAACCAATTCAGGGGCAGCAACCCAACAACAGGTTGCCCAATTCGTCTCAAAATTTCAGGGCAGATAGATCTTGACCTGATCAACAATTTTACCCCGTGTCAGATTTGCTCTTAATTAATGCTTTGGTTTCAAAGATATTAGCCAATATATACATTTTACCCCCTGTGTTCATTTTTTAGCCATGGCGGGCATCTTGGTTGGATGGCCAGGTCATCAGACACATTTTTCAAACTAGATACCCCAAGGATGATTGTGGCCAAGTTTGGTTAAATTTGGCCCAGTAGTTTCAGAGGAGAAGATTTTTGTAAAAGTGTACAGACGACGGACGAAGTGATGAGAAAAGCTCAATTGAACTTTCAGGTCAGGTGAGCTAAATATAACCTTTGGATCTCACCTTGTCTTGAAGGTGATGTGTGCTGTAGCCATCTCTTTGCATCGTCGTCTGGATGATATGTAACGTAACTTGTATATAGTTTGTGATTTTATATGTCCATTTACTGGAGTTATTATGGTAAACTTTTATCTTTCCATTTGTCATCAATATGTTAGACAATAATTTAAAAAAGATTTAACCAACATGCATGCGCATTTAGGGAATTGTTTATCCGTATATCTATTGACATGGTTTTCCTTTCAATTTTTATAAATCTTAGATTTCATATTTCCAAGTTGCAGTGTTTTATTCATTACGATAGGGGGATTACCGGTTTTTATAGGACAATAATTCCAAAAATGTCATGGGCAGTTCTCTTGAAACTTTGCTGAATTGTTATATCTCTGGGCAAAATCTCCTTTTCAACTTTTATAAATTTTAGATTTAATATCTAGAGTTAAAGAATGTTAATGTATTCAGAAAAAATGGGGGATTTTCCAGTTTTTGGACAATCACTCAAAAGTGCTTTGAGCATTTTGATGAAACTTTGGTGGCTGTTATAAAGTTATGTGTCTATTAAAATAGCTCCCTTAACTTTTTTTTCTTCATAAATTTGTGATATGACATTAAGGAGTTGTGGAGTATTATTCTTTGAAAAAAAGAGATGTACCAGGAGCTCATGGCACAGCTCTTCATTTATTCTTGTCCATCAAGAAATATGGGTACATGGCTTAACAGAACAGTGCTGAAATACATTAGTTGGCTTATATCTTAACAAAAACCAATGACCTGTGAAAACATGTTCCATGCGCGTAGCTACGTTTACGTCAAAACGCCCGGGCGTACACTTGAATTGGGTAAAAAAAATATTTTCATCTAAATAAAAATGAAAAAATTGGTTAACAGTACATCAATCTTCTAAGTCTTTCTTCAATGGCTTGTAATTGCAAATAAAAGTGACGAAAATTAGTATCATATTATATATTTGTTCATTTTCTGTCAAAGTCTAAATCTACAGTGAATTCTATATACTCACTTTCCTTATTTTTTTTAAGCAATTCATTATGTGCTAAGATTCGATATGTGGTTTGCATTTTTTGTCGAGCTATTGGCATTTTTGTCGCGAAAGCGAGACATTTCGGTCCTAAATTTCGTCGGCGGTGTCAATAATATAACTATATGTACTTGTAGGTTCATTACGTGGTATGTGGTTAAAGTTTGATGAAACCAATAACTTTGTCAAACCTTCGTAAAATTTTACGGTAGCTGGACAAAAACTGTTTATATATATGGTCAAACGAGTATCGAGAGCAAAATGAAGAAATTATATATGATGAGTTCTGTATTTCATGAATAAAAGGAATTTCTTTTGCATCAGTTTACAATCTTGGGTAAAAATTTGTTACATATCAATATTTTTTTTAAACCTTCGTCGAATTTAATTAAACTTTCTTGAATTGTTTTTTTCATGGTTAATTTCTGTATCAAATTTGTTTTAGTTCATTTTTTCAGTTTTATACTGTTACGGCCAGAAATTGCCTTTAAATTGTAGCCAACAAAAGACACAAATCAATAGTAAAATTTAACAATATTTATTATACAAAAGTTTACAAGAAGTATTTCACAAATATTACTATCAACTTAACTGTCAAATATGAGTCCAATCTTTTATCTTTATCTGTATCCGGAAATCTTTCGGAATCCAATCTGAATATTATGTTCACTATTAAGGTCACAATCCAGTATGATGTTGTTTGTAGAATAAAGTGTCAATCCAAATGCTGTGAATACTAATGTCTATCAATGTCTATGTCCAAGTTTAATTATGAGAGTTTAACTTTAGTGTCTGTATATATAGTGTTGTCATGGAAAGTTCTAGAACACTCTATAATGGAACATTGTGGAAAATCCTGGAAAGTTACAACGGAAGTTTCTGGAATAACGTAGAAGTTTAAATTACGCATCTTTTATAAGGATCATTCTAGAAAGTTCCAATCATTCTGTGATTGTTCCAGTGATTCCTAAACTGCACAGTTATATAATAATTTGGTAAACCACTATCAGGCCATTCAACACAAATTAGGCCAACATAAATAAACATAATCATTACAATATCATAACACCTCCCCCCTTAAAAGAAGTTTTAGTGTAACAAAAACTTATCATGAATAATATGAACAAAAATACATAATATATACAAAGTGATTTAATAAGCTCTAGATAAAGCATCAGCTATTACATTATCTTTACCCTTAATATGTTTTACAATTACATCATATTCCTGTAACAATAAACTCCACCTAGTCAACCTCTGATTCTTGTTTCTCATTTTATGCATGAAGGTGAGAGGATTATGATCAGTATAAACAAGAATAGGATATACAGTGGGATTCAAATATACATCAAAATGTTGAAGTGCTGACAACATTGCAAAACACTCTTTTTCAATAGTTGAATAATTTTTCTGATGTTTATCTAATTTCTTAGAAAAATATGATATAGGTTTTTCAACATTATCATCTGTCTCTTGATATAAAACAGCTCCTATTCCTACATCGCTTGCATCAACGGCAAGTTTAAATTGTTTTTCAAAGTCTGGAGTAATCAGAACTGGACTATTAATTAAAAGTGATTTGCTATTTTCAAAAGCGTTTTGACAATTTTCACTCCAGATAAATTTAGAGTCTTTTCGTAAAAGATGAGTCAATGGTTGAACAACAGTAGCAAAATTTGAACAAAATTTCCTGTAAAATCCAATCATGCCTAAATATCTCATAAGTTGTTTTCTATTTGTAGGAGGAGGAAATTTGGAAATAGCTTCCACTTTAGCCATTATAGGTTTTACTTGACCTTGGCCAACTGTATGCCCTAAATAATCAACAGTGGCTTGACAAAATTCACTTTTACCAAGATTAACAGTCAAATTTGATTTTGACAATCTATCAAAAGTATCATACAAATGTGTTAAATGCTGTTCCCAGCTATCACTACATACAATTAGATCATCAATATAAGCATAACAACAGTCTAAATCTTTTATAACATTATTGATCATTCTTTGAAATGTAGCTGGAGCACTTTTCATGCCAAACGGCATTACAGTATATTGAAATAAGCCATCTGGTGTAACAAAAGCTGATATTTCACGAGCTCTCTGTGTCAATGGAACTTGCCAATAACCTTTCAATAAATCAAATTTGCTCACAAATTTTGCTTGACCAATATTGTCAATACAATCGTCTATCCTTGGAATCGGATAGGAATCAGATTTTGAGACTGAATTTACTTTTCTGAAATCAGTCACGAAACGAAAGGTTTTATTTGGTTTTGGCACAAGGAGACAAGGAGAGCTCCATTCACTGTTACTCGGCTCAATAATATCATTGTCAAGCATATATTTAATTTCTTTTCTCATAACTTCAAGTTTGAGTGGATTGAGCCGGTAAGGATGTTGCTTAATTGGAGAAGCATCTCCTACATCAACATCATGACAAACAGCAGTTGTTTTGTTAGGCACATCTGGAAAAAGATTTTTGAAAGAAAATACCAAAGTTTTTATTTCTTCTCTACGATCAAAAGACAGATGTGCAAGTTTTGAATCTAAATTTGACAAAATTTCTGAATTTTTCAATCTAACTGTCTCTTCCATAGTTTTACAACTAAAAGTTGGTTCAATTACATCTGGTTTGTCATGATTGTTCTCAAATTTAACCATGCCTAAAGTGGCAACTGGTTTACTATCACATAGTACATTAGTACGCTCAAAATATGGTTTTAACATATTAATATGACACACTCTATTTTGTTTGCGCCGACCTGGAGTTTTTACAATATAATTCAAATCATTAATTTTACTCTCTATTGTATAAGGACCACAATATTTAGCCTGCAAAGGATGTCCAGGGACTGGCAAAAATACAAGTACCTTATCACCAGGCTCAAAAACTCTGTCCCTGGCATCTTTATCATACCATATTTTCATCTTGTTCTGTACATTTTTTAAGTTTTTCTGATCAATTTGACAAGCAGTAAACAATTTTTCTTTAAATCTAGATACATAGTCTAAAAGATTCAAGTCAGTATGTTCAGTAAGCCACTTTTCCTTAATCAATTTTAACGGTCCCCTTACAGTATGACCAAATACCAACTCAAAGGGACTAAATCCAAGGGATTCTTGAACAGCCTCTCGGACTGCAAAAAGTAGAAAGTGAACTCCATCATCCCAGTCTCTGTCAAATTGAAGACAAAAAGTTCTAATCATGTTCTTCAATGTTTGATGAAAACGTTCTAAGGCACCTTGAGATTCTGGATGATAAGCACTTGATCTGTATTGAGCAATCCCTAACTGGTATACGACTTGTTGAAATAAACCTGACATGAAATTTGATCCCTGGTCGGACTGTATAGACTTAGGAAGTCCTACTAATGTGAAAAATTTGATCAAAGCTTTGACGATAGTAGTTGTCTTGATATTTCTGAGCGGAATAGCTTCAGGAAAGCGAGTAGATGTACACATGATTGTCAATAAATATGCATTTCCAGTCTTGGTCTTTGGTAAAGGTCCAACGCAGTCAATTAAAACTCTGCTGAAAGGTTCGTCAAAGGCTGGAATAGGCAGAAGAGGTGCTGGTGGTATTTTCTGGTTAGGCTTACCAACAACTTGGCATATATGGCATGATTTGCAGTATTCTGCAACATCGTTTCTAAGTCTGGGCCAGTAGAAATGCTGCAAGATCTTAAGGCAAGTCTTCCTTATACCTAAGTGTCCAGCCAAGGGGGTGTCATGGGCAAGACCAATAATTTCTTGCCGATAAACTTTAGGCACCACAACTTGGTATACCACTCTCCATTCCTCCTCTGGGGTAGCATCAGGAGGCCTCCACTTCCTCATTAAAATGCCATCTTGATGGAAATAGCATTCAGCCGCTTTGTCTGCTTCCTCCTGTGGTTGAGCCCTCTGGCTGAGCTGAAGAACCTCAGGGTCTTTATGTTGTTCTTCGAGTAAATTCTTTCGGTCTAATGAATGGCTGTTTACATCTGGCCATGGCATAATAACATTTTTGTTAACACTAGGTGGTTTTATAATGGCCTTTTCTGGTTTACTAGGATCTGCAATATCAGCTATAAAAGTGTCAGAAAGGTCCATGTAATCAAATTTGTCTTCTTGCAAATTCTCATTTTGTTGTTTTCTAGCCATCGCCCTAGTAACAACACAAGCTGGATACAATTCAGCATCATCTTCAGGTGATTTAACATCCACCACCGATTCACTGGTAACAATTGGTTCAGCAACCACTTTGTTCCTAGCTAGATCATTTCCTAGCAATAATGTAACACCCTCAACAGGGAGATTAGGACGAACACCTACAACAACTGGTCCAGTTATCAAATCTGACTTCAGATAAATACGATGGAGAGGAACATCTATACAACCCAACTCTACACCTTGTAACAAAATGGAGGCACCAACAGAATTCTTCTCGGACAAAGGCAACACACCTTCTAACAATAAAGACTGAGAAGCTCCAGTGTCCCGTAAAATCTTAATAGGCTGAAGAGTGGTATCATCAACAATAGAAACAAACCCATCAGACATAAAGGGTTTATATTCCTCCATGTAATCACAAAAACTGGACTTAAAAGCCTGACGCGCAGGACATTCCAATGTACTGGTAATATAAGATGTCGTACAAGCACTGGTCTTTGGCTTAATATCTCGTTCATTCTTCTTCTGGAGTCTAAAACAATCAGCCATCAGGTGACCAATCTTCTTACAATAAGCACAAGTCAGTGACTTCTTCTCAAAAGTATCAAATTTTGAACTAGACATATTATAACTGGACTGACTCTTATTCTGTGGAACAGGCTTACTATCAGTATGCTCAGTGCTTTGATTTTTGTAATTTCCACTGGAAGTATTATAATTTTGACCCTTGAAACTTCTTTTATGTGAAAGAGTATAATTATCTGATATAACAGCTGCATCATGTATTGACTCAACAGTTTTGTCGTCTAAATGTGTTTTTAATTCTGAATGAACACATTGTTTGAACTCTTCTAATAACATCAATTGTCTTAGGTGATCAAAATTGTTATTTGTTTTCTTTGAAGTAAGCCATTTATCAAATAGATCTTCTTTTTCCCGAGCAAATTCCACATAGGTTTGCGAATCAAACTTTTTATAAGATCTAAATTTCTGTCTATATGCTTCTGGTACTAGCTCATAGGCTTTCAAAACTTCCTGTTTCACAGTGTCATAATCAGAACTTTTTTCTGATGGAAGTGCGGAGTATATTTCAGCTGCCTTACCCTCAAAAACACTTTGCAGCATCGTAGTCCAATACGGCATAGGCCATTTCAAATTGTTAGCAATTTTCTCAAACTGTGGAAAATATTTATCAACTGTTTTTTTCACAAAATTTTGGAACCAAACGTATGTTTTTTGCTGCATCAAAATAATCTGATTTGGAGTGAACTTTAGTGTTGCTTTCTTCTTTGACCATTTCAATTTTCAGTTTCTCCATCTCTAGCCTTTCCCTCATTTCAAGTTCTTTTAATTTAAATTCATCTTCTTTTTCTTTTTTCTCCATTTCTAACCTTTCCTTCATTTCCAGTTCTGCCTGTTTTAATTTAAATTCATCTTCTTTTCTTTTCTCCATCTCCTTCATTTCCATTTCTTTTAATTTAAGTTCATGTTCTAATTCAAGCTGTTTTAACTTAAAGGCGTCAACATTTTCAACCTTAAGATCAAGAGCCTCTTCACCTAAAATTTCTTCGTCAACTAATTTGTCTATAACCAAATTTTTTATAATTTGTTTTCTCATAGATACTTTAAAAACTAATTTCAATTGTTTAGCAAGCAACACTAGTTCCTCTTTCTTTAAATTATCAAAACTCTCCAGGTCTGGCGTTTTCAAAAATTTACCGGCATCAAATGCCATTTTGTAGAATTTTGTTGGCTAGTTAAAATAAAAATATTAAACAAATTTTGATTAAAATATTTTTAAGATCTCCCGGACGAGCCCCCAATTTCTGTTACGGCCAGAAATCGCCTTTAAATTGTAGCCAACAAAAGACACAAATCAATAGTAAAATTTAACAATATTTATTATACAAAAGTTTACAAGAAGTATTTCACAAATATTACTATCAACTTAACTGTCAAATATGAGTCCAATCTTTTATCTTTATCTGTATCCGGAAATCTTTCGGAATCCAATCTGAATATTATGTTCACTATTAAGGTCACAATCCAGTATGATGTTGTTTGTAGAATAAAGTGTCAATCCAAATGCTGTGAATACTAATGTCTATCAATGTCTATGTCCAAGTTTAATTATGAGAGTTTAACTTTAGTGTCTTTATATATAGTGTTGTCATGGAAAGTTCTAGAACACTCTATAATGGAACATTGTGGAAAATCCTGGAAAGTTACAACGGAAGTTTCTGGAATAACGTAGAAGTTTAAATTACGCATCTTTTATAAGGATCATTCTAGAAAGTTCCAATCATTCTGTGATTGTTCCAGTGATTCCTAAACTGCACAGTTATATAATAATTTGGTAAACCACTATCAGGCCATTCAACACAAATTAGGCCAACATAAATAAACATAATCATTACAATATCATAACAATACTGACATGCGCAATTTAAATCAGACTGGCTTGGTCACCTCTTAATAACATATTGCACAGGGAGGCAAGCTTTCAAATACTTTCTTTCATTGAAATGAGATTACGACTTCGGCTGAGAGGGCATGGTATATATTGTCCATTACACATATTAACAACATTTTGTATACAAATAAAATATTCTTTTTGAAGACAAAACCAGTTAAATATATTTAACAAAACTATCTGTCACAGATATATACATGTATGAGGGTCTGGATTGGGGGCAACAGGGAGTTGGAGGGGGGGGGGGCATCATTTCTATATTTCTTTGTTCTGTCATTCTTTTGGTCCTTCTTATCTATTTAGTAAGAAATGTGCTTCTCATTTTTAGTTATGTGTCCCTTTTGAATTTGCCATTGTACTACACAAATGAAACTATTTATCAATTTTGATCAATATTTGAACCAAACACGGAAAATATATATATATTTCGATGTATTTGTGATAAATTGGATATAATGGATAACAATCAAATAGATCAGCTGAAATTAATTATGTCGTCCTGACGGATGTCAGGTGACATATTGTTATTGTACGATTCTTTTTTTATTCAGGCCCCTCATCGAGGTTCGGGCGTACACGTAAAAATGACCTAGCTACGCCACTGTGTTCTGATTGATAATCATGTTAAGATTTAACTGCTTCAATTTTTGCCGGCAGACCAAAGGGAAATTCTTATTTGGAGTTATTTCCCTTGAAATAATTTTAAAAAAACCAAGAATGTGTCCAAAGTACACGGATGCCCCACTCACACTATCATTTTCCATGTTCAATTGACCGTAAAATTGGGTAAAAAAACTAATTTTGCATTAACAGAGGCGGATTTATGCCCCCCCCCCCTTTTGGAAAAAAAAATTATGGTTGCTTATATAGGGAATCACTGAAGCGTACCTTGAGCAGGCCCCCCTCTTAGGCGGTCAGTTGGCCCCCACTTATGAAAATTTCTGGATCCGCCACTGATTAAAATTAGAAAGATCATATCATAAGGAACATGTGTACTAAGTTTCAAGTTGATTGGACTTCAACTTCATCAAAAACTACCATGACCAAAAACTTTAACCTGAAACTACCACTTTCATTTTCTATGTTCAGTGGACCATGAAATTGGGGTCAAAACTCTTATTTGGCTTAAAAATTAGAAAGATTATATCATAAGGAACAAGTGTACTAAGTTTCAAGTTGATTGCACTTCAGCTTCATCAAAAACTACCTTGACCCAAAACTTTAACCTGAAGCGGGACGAACAGACGGACGGACGCACAAGATGTTTTCTGGTCTGTGCCTCCGTTAGTCCGTCCGTTTGTCCTTTCGTTATTCCGTCCGTGTGTCCCTCTTTCGGTTAAAGTTTTTGGTCGAGGTTCGAGGTAGTTTTTGATGAAGCCCAATCTACTTGAAACTTGCCCCCTTTGGTTTGATCTTTCTAATTATAATGCCAAATACGAGATTTTCCCACATTTTCACGATTCATTGAACATCGAAAATGAAAGTGTGCGGACGGGGATCCGTGTACTTTGAACACAGTCTTGATTTATATGACTCGTGGTATATAAATAAATGATAGCAATTGAGAGGTTTTGTTTTAATCAGACTAAACCAATACTTTTCAAATTTCATTATATGACACCTCTTTCTAATTTTATCAGCAATCAGAATCGGACTTGAATGGTATTGTGAATCCTTTAGAGTATATATACAATCTCTTTCATCTTCAAATAGTATTAACACATTCTACACAATCATTTCCCATTCCTCCATTTCAAACTAAAAGACAAATTGAAGAAGCTGGTATTGCTTTGTTTAAATAGAAAAAGTCCAATGTAGATACAAGTGTCTTGTCTTAGGGAGGGATAAATCCTATTTTGTAAAACATTACTCTGATTCAAACAAAATATTTTCAGAAACTGATATTATCAAGAGGCCTGATTTCTTGATTGACAACATTGTTACATTTGGAGGATTCATATGGGAACCAAATGTGCTCCTCTTCTTGCCGACTTGTTCCTTTATGCTGCTATGATGTATGAGTTTTGCTCATTGTTGCATGTGAGGTTTATTGTACTTATAAAATCAGTGCTATATTGATCTGTAATTAATAATAATAGTGATATTAAGATGATAACACATTATTGACTGCTGTTCTCTTATTTTTGACATTTTTACTCTTTGAGTATGTTTGTTTTGTTCATTCATCGTTGACAATGTAATGGAATTTGATGCGACTGTCATAAAAGTGAGAGGTTTAGCTAGCTATAAAACCAGGTTCAATCCACCATGTTCTACATTAGAAAATGCCTGTACCAAGTCAGGAATATGACAGTTGTTATCCATTCGTTTGATGTGTTTGGACTTTTGATTTTCCTTTTTGAATTTACCTCGGAGTTTAGTATTTTTGTGTTTTTACTTTTAATAACAGTCAAACTAGGTCACAATTATCAGTGATAATTTTTAAATTCCATCACTTTACCCTGTCCTATAGTTTGAATATAAAAAGTTAACCCATCAAAATAAAATAAACTTTATACTATTCTTTTCTTTAATTTATTCCTTGTCTTTATACCAAGCCTCCGTATTGAAGGCTTATTGCTTCAATGGCACTCATTCTGTATTTTCTTATCAATATTTGTTGACAGGACGTGGTACTGTATATCAAAACTGAGATTACTGTACAACCATAGATGTCTCAGTTTTATCAGCAGGGGCGGATCCAGCCATTTTAAAAAGGGGGTTCCAGGTATATCTCCCCATTCAAATGCATTGATCGTTAAAAAAAAAGGGGGGTTTCAACCGCCGGAATCCCCTAGATCCGCCAATGCTCATATTCAGATAGTAGAAATATGTGTCTTTAATTAAGAATTAAACGCCCTTTTTATAAAATAAAATCATTAACTTGACTTCTTTGAAAACATACATTAAACTTTTTCTGTTAATCTTTTTAAAAGTAATATATTACGCCACCCTATCAAACGATGCCGGAACGACCTAATTCAAAGCATATACAATTTATTAATGTCATTATCAATGAAAATTAAAAACAGTGTAAAAAGCGTCTTCTGAAAATAAACATTTGAGTAATTTGCCTATATATGGAAAAAGAGATATTCTCCAACTTAGTACGCCAGAAAAACAAATTCATAATGAAAATTTATATTATGTATGTATTAGACTGTAGGCATACAACTTGTCCCAAAATAGACGCTTCATCCGATTAAATACAAGTCCCAAAGTATGTTTTGGTGAAAGTACATACTTATATTTAATGTTTTACTAACATATGATCACGACCTGTACCTCGCATTCTTAGAACTAACGTGTGTCGAAATCATTAGGAATTATTTCTGGTGTTTGAACTAATGTAAACTTAAAACTTAAAACTCACAGGCGCTTGGGTCTATGATACAGATTTTTTTTTTTTATTAAAATATTCAATTTTCTTTATTTATAACTTCTGTGCATGTCTCACCTAGTTTCGATTGATTAAAACGACCCAGAGAAAATACCCAATGTTACTATCCATACTCTGGGTCGTTTAAATCACTCGAAACTAGATGAGACATGCACAGAAGTGATAAATATGTATTATAAATAAAGAAAATTGAATATTTTAATAAAAAATTAAAAAAATTAAAAAAAACTGTATCATAGACCCAAGCGCCTGTGTTAAAACTGTGAAATTTCGATTGTTAATGATAAAAGAAATAGTGTAGCGAATTTAGTTACCTTCTTACATCGACACACATTTAATTCATTCTACTAAAAAATAAAAAAAAATACTGTTCTTCTAAAGAATTGGGATTAGTTGCAGTAGTGCAACAATATGTAATATCAATAAATCAACGTTTCTCCATCTAAATTGAAGACTAAAATATTGTTCAATTTATGCACTCATTTCATAAATACCAAAAGCCAGAGATTCTATACACTCAACGGCCAGATACTCCAACAAGTTCAGAGCAACCCATACCTAGGAGTGCAGATATCAGAAGACCTTAAGTGGAGCACGCATATAACAAACGTTGCCAAAAAGGCTAACTCAACCCTAGGCTTCCTCAAAAGAAATTTACGATACTGCCCACAGTAATGTAAGAAAACTGCTTACATTTCCTTAGTAAGATCTACAATGGAATATGCAGCAACAGTATGGGACCCCTACAGTATTGCAGACTCAAACAAGCTAGAAAGAATACAAAGACAAGCAGCACGCTTTATAACAGGCGATTACAGAACTAGAGAAGCTGGCTGCATAAAACAAACATGCTTACAAAATTAGAACTACAGGAACTACAATTGAGACGCATGAGCCAAAAGCTAATATTTATGTACAAGGTGGTTCAGGGGCTGGTACCTGCTATTGATCCAGACGACTTCCTCAAATCAGCAAGACCAAGACGAAACATCACAGCTAAAAAGTTTGACAACTTTCAAGCCACAAACATTGTTGAAACACAAGTGAGGAACAATACTAGGTGTTTTGACATTCCTACTGGTAAAACACCGCAACATTCAAATTCATTCTTTTTGTCCACAATAGTAAATTGGAACCATCTAGAAGACACTATTGTTCGCGCAACTAGTGTAGAGAGCTTAAAATCTGCTCTCGCGAAACGTCAATAAATCGACGGCGCCTTCACTCCCGTTGTATAAAAGCCAGAATTGGTAGCTACGACGTACCCATACAGAGAGAAATACAAAGTTATACAATTACAATACAAATTATACACACCTCTATATACAGGCTTATAAATTAGTTTTGTGTACGAATGTACACATGTAAGTACAAACTTGATCTATTTTTGTGATGTTGCATTCGACGAAAAAAAAAGACTTGGTAATGTAACAATTGGAACATATCCAGTCTGATTAAAATCAAACATATCAGCGCTCCAGTTTTCTTATATGTCGAGATAATAAACGATAGCAAGTGAGAGGTTTAATTTTAATCAGGCTGGAAAGTATCCGTTGTCATCTGTGAAACAAATATTCCATAACGGTCAATCAACACGTGACGGTGTCCGTTATCTTTTCAAAAAGAAGACTTTACAGCCGATTTCAATTAGCGTGAAGCTAAAGGTAATATATTTAGTTAGCTTGCTTGCTAGCTGAACCGTGAAGTCATTGTTTGTTAAAGTATACTACCCTCCTTTCGAAGTATCCCAGTCCTACAGACAGATAGATTGGTTATCTTTCGGACTAGTCTACTCATAAAGGAGGATAGTTTACCTAACCTGACAATGACTTCACGGTTCAGCTAGCAAGCAAGCAAATCAAAGATATTACCTTCGCTAACATACTCAATGAAATTGGCTGTAAATCCACCACTGAATTTGGTTTACATGTAATATCTTCCTTGTAAGAAGTCACCTATCAAGGATGTTATGATAGAACATAGCTCTGGAATATCGCATAAACTAGGAGATATAAACTCCACATGCAGACACTGCTAGAAATCTTACTGCATAAGATTGTAAAATCGCAATACGGAAGCTGAAATCCTCATTGTGTTGTAAAGATCTGTTCTCAATCGATCCTTATTGTCAATTTCTACATCACATTCAATTTATAAGACCGACTCGATTGAATAAATGCGCTCTATAAACTCGTAATCATAAAACTTTGAATTATTTTAAAGTAAGAGGACATCAGCAGTGTACATAGAATTGAATGGAAAAGAACATAAATATGTATCTGTAAACGTAGCAAATGTGTTGCCAATCAAGAAATCAAGCATTTTGTGCCAGTTTTGCTTTTTCGATATGCCTTTTTGTGTTTTATGATTTATATGACGTTGCTCTGTACTTATACATCCCGTAGTACTGCAGTGTTATTATTCTGTGATGATTTTTGTATTTGTCTTTCATTTTTGTTAATGTGCTTTAGTTTAAACATATTTATTTAGAGTGGATTGGGAAACAAGTTTTGCAACTTATATTAATCCCTTTCCACTTTGCGGGTGCGAGTGCTGCCTTGTAGCGGCATTAGCCTACTCTTTTTCGAAATCTACAAGGGTGTCTTTAACGTGCAAGAGATATTTCTCTAGCTCTCTTAACACGGGTCAGCCATTTATCGTCCCCTTCCGACGGACTATCATCGTTTCCTGAAGACCATACTCGCAAATGGTGTCAAGTAAAAGCCGAAAATTGAGTTCCTGAAATTTTCATTCCAAACGCGAATCGAACCAGGAACCTTTGTGTTAGTAGTCCGATGCACTTATCACTACACCACGGCTCTATGCCTTTCTGGTTTTTTTTTTATACCTACGACGAGGCTCTGTACTTATATATCCCGTCATTATGGTATTGTGCTGTGACACTCTTGGCTTTCATTGTTGCTAATATGCCTTGTCTGTACGCCTTTTTGTTCTTCTTTGTTACATATTTGTTATGCTTTTATAGTGATTAAGATTAATTACAATTTCGACTGCTGTACCCCTATTTTTTACACTTTTATCTATTATGTCTATTTGTTGTGTTCACACATCGTTGTCAATATAATGGAATTGATGCGACTGTCATATAAGTGAGAGGGTTAGCTACATGTAGCTATAAAACCAGGTTTAATCCACCATTTTCTACTAAAAAAATGCCTGTACCAAGGGTATTTTCAAACTCATTAGCCGAAATAACAAACCGAAAATGCCATAACTAAAAAAAGAAAAATGGACGAACAAGTACAAAAAACACAACATAAAAAACAAAAGACTGCATGGGCTACATGAACTCCAACTAAACACCAGGGATGATAACAGGTGCTCCGTAAGGTTAAGCTGATCATACTAAATTACATGTGGTAAGTTGTGTGCGGTCAGATATGAAGAGCTTCCAGGTGAATCGTCAATACTAAGGAGTTCGACAAACTTTGTAAAACCTACATGGAATTTTATGAAACTTGGACAGACGATATTCTCGCAATATATCCACATTTTTTTTTCTTTTTCTGTTTTCCAATGATAAGATGACTTTATTTTTTAAAGTTAACATTAAGGTTCTGTCTCACTCTGTGGATTACGTTTTTTATATATCAATAACTTTGTTACAATTTCAAAGAATGTAATGAATCTTGGTCGAATGCTATTTTTATGATTTAGTGATGATGTCTGGAACAAATCTCGAAAATATGTTATTCATTAGTCGATTCATTATTTGCATTTAACGCAATGTTTTAAAACTAAGAAATAAACTTCTTCAACATCTGAAGAAAACAAATTGACAATTTTCTTTCTGTATTTATCCGATAGATGAACTAAAGATTTAGCAATCAACACTATCTGTATATGCTTATAACATACGAGAGACAAACTCCAGCAGAATCCTTGAAGTTTATTAAAGTGTCGATGGTATATCCTTTTAACTTTGATAACATTGGAAGCAAAATACAAAGTCATCATTGTGCGTATATACAAAGCTTACGTCAAGATTCCAAATAAAGTACAACACGGGCCCTCCTCTGAGTGCGGGAATTTCTCACAGTGATGAAGACCCATTGGTGGTCTTAAGTCTGTTGTATGCTCTATGGTCGGGTTGTTGACTCTTTGACACATTCCCCATTTCCATTCTCAGTTTTTTTGTTTTCATTTGTAAGCATGTTAGCAGTTAAAAAAAAGGGATGTCAAACAGTTAATTCTTTCGTAAACAGTTATTTTTTTAATCTAACGAAAACATTTCAGAAATGTTCGTACATCGCATCACAAGTGTTTAAGGAATGGACATCCATTTTCGTTTTTTTTTTTTGGTGGTTTATCTCTTTTAGTAAAAATTCCTAATTAGTATATTTGAAATCATTTTCACTTATTTGATGTGTTATTGCACTTATCAAAACAAATTTTACAATAAAATTGTTTAAATATAATCACAAATGCCCCTCTATTCTTTTTATGAAGAATCACAATAGAGGGATACCAATATATACACAGTCTCCTTCATATTTAAACAGGTCAAAATCAATCTAGAAACTTTTGATTATGAAATATACGCGCGTAAATGAGACAACAGCTTTACCCAACGGCTCAAATCAGACTTCTAGAAGTCGACAAAAGTACGGATACGGACTTCAACGTTTGTTTAAGTATAAATTACTACAACTTCTCTTATGCACATCTTTAGAACATAAAATAACAAAAGATAACCAAACAGGAAATGCTTTTTACAATATGTCGCAACTAAATGTAGTTTGGTTTGCTATAACACTGAGTATATTAAAAGACGACTATCACGGTTAGGTTAAGTGAGCGTAAGCTACGATGCTCCTTTGTATATATTAACCAAATTAGTAGAATTTTAATTTTTTGTTCTGTTTATTTAACTGAAAATAAATATCAATTTAACCGTGTTTTGCTAAGGTAGTTCTCAAGGTTGGTCCAAAACTGCGACCCATTACTGTATGAATGGAACAAAAACGTGATAGAAGGGGAGGGTTCAGACAATTTCATGTAAATGTCAGATAATTTTAAATTGTGTTCATATAGTGTGCTACACCAATGCCCCATGTCAAAAGAGGGGGGTAGGCGTCCGCCAACATGTTTCAACCCTAAACCCTCCACATTCTGTATGTGTCTGTATGCCCTAGTCTGGAACCGATTATTCAATGGTTGTCGTTTGTTGTGTATGTAATATTTGTATTTCGTTCATTGTTTGGTAAATAATTCATGCCGTTAGGTTTCTCGTTTGAATTGTTAAAACATTTGTCATTTCGGGATCTGTTATAGCTGACTACGCGGTATTGGTTTTGCTGATTGTGAAAGCCCGTACGGTAGCTGAGGCTCCCTTCTTGGTATCCTTCAAGAGGGAGCTTTCATCATTTTCTATCTAATCTGTGCAGTCCCCCGTTTGCCAAGTAAGTCAAATGATGGACTTGAGCTGTGCCGCCGGGGATTATTACCCTGGTACCTCCACGGAAGCCGGATTAGTTCAGGCCACATGAACGAAAGGAAATGGATCCCCCTTTTTATACAATGCTTTATTATTAATATTTTTTTCTGTCATACTTTATACTCGCTTGTATATTCTTTGGTTATCTTACAAAATTACTCTTTTTCTTAAGCCCAACGGAAACGTCGAGTATTGGTCAAGTTTGACTGATCAAAGATTGTAGATGTAATCTATAGTCAGTCTATGGAAGGTGCGATACGATAAAAACTTTTCTTATATCAATGAGCGATATTGTCTTATATCAACGAGTTGCATTGTTGGAAATCTCAGACGAATGTTTACATTTTTATGAAGGAACGAAGATTTCTCGGTTTAAAGTAATGATTCTTTTCTTAAACCAGGATGACATTTAACAAGACATACGTCTGCTGTATAATTTCCATGAATTATTTTAAGTTATACCAAGCAAGATGTATTTAAACGAGAAAATTGAATTGTTGAATAAATGAGACATAAATGCACGATTTATCATTTGTAGATGTACAAATTTAATTAATGTCATGTAGCAAATTATGTGGAATGCAATCGAGATGAATTAGATTGTTGGATAAGCCAAAATCGCCTATAAGTCAAAGATACTGCTATATTTTAAAATATCAATGCGATGTTTGTCTTATATCATAGCGATATTTTTTTAATATCAAAAATTTATGAATGCGATACTTTTCTAATATAACTGCTATAGTTTTCTAATATAGAATTAATACGATGATACGTCACAATGCATGTCAAAAGAACCGCAAACATAATTCACAAACTTATTTCATGACCGGCTTAATGTTTGAGGATCAATATCACTAAAATTTCGTTTCTGTAACAAAATTAACGCTTACACGATCTTATCATTTTTAAAATGTTGCTTGACCCTATTGATATTTGAAAGTGTTAACAACCTGTTCAGTCTATTGTTTTGCAATCATATGCTTTAACCGACAAATTCTATTTGAAGTGATGATGCAATGGCGGAATTTGAATGCGGTTGTAAATAGTCTACCGACCTATTCGATTCTAATAAAGGTCCAGTGGCGGATCCGGAGGGGGTGGGGGGTTGAAACCCCCTTTTTTGGCCGATCAATGCATTTGAATGGGGATATATGGTTGAACCCCCTTTATCCTGGGTTTGAAACCTACCTTTTAAAAACGGCTGAATCCGCCCTTGAGGTCACACTCCTATAGCCTATCCACATGGGTAATATCGAAATAAAAAAAAATCATTACTTAAAAGAAAAAAAAAACATTCATTCAAACAATCCAATTCAATACAGCAATGCATATTCAAATGGTAAAATAAATATTCCAAACAAATTAAAATGTACAAATGCTGTTTTCCCGATCTTTGAAGAAACCAACTGAGTAGCCTCAGACTATAAATTGAACAACTTCAGATCGAACGAAAATCAAAAATCTTGTGAAACAGAAACTGTATTTATTATCAATATGGACGCTTATTTACAAATTTAGCTATATATTTTGGACCTTGGATTATAGCTCTCCCTCTTTTATATAAGCTTTGGATTTCAAATATTTTGGCAACGAGCATCACTTCAAAGACACTGTCTGTCGAAATGCGTATCTAGTGCATGAAAATTGGGACCGTTAATGTTATTACTTCCACTGGGTCTATGTCTCTGCTGGTGGACTGTTAGTTCCCGAGGGTATCACCAGCCTAGTAGCCAGTTCCTTGGTACTGGTACTGGCATGTAAATACGGATTTTTTGTGTTATTTAAATTTTCTGTAGCAAATTTTTAGAAATTATTATAAATTATGGAATGTATCTCCCTCATGCAAAGTTCTGATTCCTTTCACGGATTTGGCTATACTTTTTGAACCTTTTGAATTATAGCTCTTCGTCTTTTATATAAGCTTTGGATTTCAAATATTTTGGCTACGAGCATCGCTGAAGAGACGTGTATTGTCGAAATGCGCATCTGGTGCAGGAAAATTGGTACCGTTAATGTTTTTACATCGCGACATCAGCGAGGACATTCCGCTGTTTTGTTGCCAGAGATTTGACCTTAGTTTTTGACTAGTAACCGATCGTATAAATGCGCTTACATTTCTTAGTGCAAAATAACAATCCGTATCGCTTGTTATAAATTAATTAAATCCACCATTTTCTACATTAGAAAATGCCTGTACCAAGTCAGGAATATGACAGTTGTTATTCATTCGTTTGATGTGTTTGGACTTTTGATTTTGCCTTTTGATTTTGGATTTTCCTTTTTGAATTTTCCTCGGAGTTCGGTATTTTTGTGTTTTTACTTTTTTCTACAATGAATGCTAAAAAAAATGTTTAGAAAACAAATAGATAAGATGTAAACGCCAAGCGCGCGTTTTGTCTACAAAAGACTCATCAGTGACGCTCGAATCCAAATGTGTATACATATTTTCTATATTTTAGAAATAATTCATTGAAGCCATAGATTGTTGGAAATTTATACATGGATTGGGCCGTGATATTCGAATTTTATCCTGTTGATTTCTCCGAGCTCTTACAAGTGCATTTCTTCTTTTTATTATGTATCCAAATAAGAATAATAGTTATTTTTTTTTTAATTGCACTTTTTAAAACAATAAAATCGGAAACGGGTCTGCAAATAGGTTCCAATGGATGTAGATTTACGCGGAAGGTTTATTGTACATAACAGCAATTATTATGTATACCTCTGAGTCTGCGCTAAGTATAGATCTATCGAGAATTTTGTCACAGTGTTGTTTACAAAGCGACGTCATACTAGAATTATAAATTTAGATCTTTCAGTGCTGTTTATTTGGTATTTTTATTGACGTAATCGTTCTTGTACCATCATAACTGTCGATACCGTTAAAGTTTAAGAAGTGTACTAGTTAATATTGCACTGTACAAAAGATTCAGCACCCAAATGACGTTTTTGGAGGTCTGGAGAGCAGTTATTTATAAAGGGATATTTTAAAGATTTACAGATATAAGAAGATGGTGCATGAGTTCGAATGAGACAACTTTCCACAAAGTATAATGATTTGTTTCGATAAACCATTATAGATCAAAGTTTAACGGAGCCTTGACTCACAGCAAGCACCACGCTATATAGGAAAAAAAAACTAGTGTTCAACCATTCAAACAGGAAAACCAACAGTCTAATTTGTATAAAAAAAGGAGATTCAAAAGTTCAGGTCAGATTTTGTCGAATCAATCTGAACGAGAACAGTATGATTCACCTTTGTCACAAGTTAGTTTCATTTTTATCAATAAAGAAAGTCTTAAATGCATGCATTGCGAGTATATCAGATATATATTATTTCGGTGCGTTCATTATAAAATTGCTAAAAATTAATGTTATATAGTATGTGAACAATAATTTGATACTTAGCTATTTGATTACGATATTGTTTATTTAACCATATCGGTACTGGCAATTTTACATTTTGAAAATGGATGATTCAACCTGGTTTTATAGCGCTTTTAACCTCTCACGTGTATGACAGTCTCGTCAAATTCTGTCATATTTACAACGTTGCGTAAACAAAACAGACATAATGGGTAAAATTGTAAAAATATGGGTACAACAGCCAAATATTGATACTAATAAGTGCTAATATTGATATAACAAAAACACCGCTATGATATTTTAAAAGTATCGCATTGATATTTTAAAAGTGTCGCATTGCTTATTTATGTATATAAGAAAAACACAGCACTTCAAATTTTACACGGACATAAACGTTAGCGTTTAGCTAACTTCTGAATGTATATTTAGACTCAATTGTTGTTTATATTTGAACAATAAGTTTAAAAGTTAGTATTTACTTAATTTTTCGTTGCCAAAAACAACATTTTCCGCATGAAATGTCTGCATGTTTACAATTGATATTAGACAATATCGCTCATTGATATAAGAAAAGTTTTTATCGATACGCTTCTTCCATAGACTGATAGTTGTTAATGTCTATGTCTATGTCTATGTTACGCGCAGCTTTCGATTACATTTGCGCGCATTCATTTTACAGGTAAACTCAGGTAAAGATAAATACTGAGTGCCAATTAAAACGCAACACTTGTTTTTTCAAAAATAAAATTTATACTAGAAATGATAATCTTCTAAAATAAATTGTTCTTAAAAATTGACAATTTTAACAATAGATCGATATAAAACAAAAATGTTTCATTATCATCTTTCGGGCGCAATAGGTAAACGAAACATCCAATGTAGAATCATCAACTCACAGTCCTAACAAAAAATGTTACAGCCCCGTGGTGCAGCGCAATCTCGACAGTGTCGTGGAATTGATCATCCCGGACGTTTAATGTGATCCCGAGGAATGTTATTCCACTTGTATACTATACCGCAAAGCAAACTCAAGCTGACTTTATGATATTGGTGGTGGTTTTCATAATCTAAACCGTGTCAAATCTGATGAAAAATTTGCTCGATCGGGCCAAAATCCGCCGAAAAGCATAACTTTTGGCCAAGGCGGGTTTCAAATGTCTATGTTACCACCACTGACGTTTTTTGGTACATAATGAATGATTTTTGGTCTACAGAATGCGATGTTTACGGCAGACGACCCTTTAGATGTCACTAAGGAAAGACTGTAGTGTTCTTTAACAATTTCTGCGTAAATGGTGCTTTACTGAAATTGCTCCAAAGGTTCTACCGTGACCACCATTGAACTCTCGTGACCTTTGGACAGCCATCAGAGTCGATATCGGATATTTTAAAGACCAAATGTATCGGTCTTGCTTGGCGTTTCTTTGCTTTTTGTACCCCGGGATGTGGATTATCTATGAATGATCCATGTTGGTTGAATTTGTAGATGATTTTGGTTATTGTAGAGGCTACAACTTCAGTCTTCTTGTAATTCAATGCTGTGAAATGCTTCATTGGATCATGCCCAAAACTGCATGTCGCCGGTTGTCAGAAAGTCCGGCCATTTACTCAGATGTTTATTGCAGTTTCTTAACAATAAGGGCGGGAAAATTCATGACATTAGCCAGGCTTTACATGACAAAATCGTGCAAATGGTGCGTATGTTGAAAAGCGGTAAACTCGGTTTATGTCCGTTCAAAATAACCCTTACTTCGCATTTGTTCCAAAAATAACTCAACCGTAAAGTTGTCGAGAATTGTCTTTAAAGTCATTTTCAACCAACTATACAAAGTTCTAATATAAATAAAATAAAAATTATAAGATTTTTTGTAAAACTAAAGTGTTGCGTTTCATTGGCACTCAGTATATAAATAAAGTTTAAATCAAACTTTTCTGTGGAAAGACTTATTGTTTTGTTCTGATTATTATTAGTCTTTCCACTTTTCTGTGGAAAGGCTTATTGTTTTTGTTCTGAATATTATTAAGTCTTTCCACTTTTAATTTTAATTATTTTGTTAAGTTACACAAAGGTACAAACATAGCTGAGTTTCGGCACGTACCGACATGTAACGTAATGAATTTATCAATACTTTTACCTTTATTAAAGATAATAGCTATGTTTTAACATTTTCATCTGTATATATTTCTAGGGTTTAGTGCTAGCATAATAAAACGGACTTATCTTGCTCGAGTAAGTATTATTACCTGTATTTTACCTGAGTTTACCTGTCAAAAAAAATCGCGCAATTGTAATCAAAAACTGCGCGCAAATGTAATGGTAATGCGCGCAAACGTAATGCACCGATGCTAATTGGTCTTTGGTGGAGAGTTGTTTCATGGGTAACTATATCACATATTCTTGTTTTTATAATTAGTCAAAATTGGATATTTACTCCTAGATGGTAAACTTTGTTTCCAAGACAACTTAAAAATTACACCGAAAAACTAATATGTGCATGTGTTCCTAATGGGTTTCTTCTCTTAACCTGATGGGTGGATGGTAGTAACGGTAAAATTAACCTTTTACGGTCATTTTGGATGTGACTTTATGATAATTTGAGTGGATGCATGACGTTGTCTACCATTTTAAAAAGTAAGAAAAAGAAAAAAAACGCGGTAGATATAAAAAAAAAATGCAAATGTAACATATATGTGAAAATGAATAAAAAAAAATATTCATTCTTAGTGATCAATATTAAACTAGAGATAAATGCGAAACAGGTAATGAAATAATTGTTCCAACAGTAACCGATATTCTTGCCTTGTATAACTAAGTTTCCAGAGTACTTATGTTAGGGTGTATACAGCAACTAAACAACACAATATACATGAATCAACAGAAGGCATGGATAAACTGACTTCACTGACGAGATGGCAACTAAACAACATACTAACTAACTGTAAAAAAATATGTGTGTGTTACGAAAAAGATGGAAACCAATGTTTCGAATCCGCCAATGCATAACTGTATTTGAACATATGTTTATACTGAGTTTAAATGAAATTGCGTGTTTATTCCACATTGGCTGAAGATGTAGGGGTTGGTTGCGATCTCAAATTTAAACATCTTTAACCCCGTCGCATTTCTGCGCCTGTCCCAAATCAAAAATTGGACAGGCGCAAAAAAAAAAACGGCGGTGCTATTCTCAGTTTCCTGACTTTGGACATGCGCATAAAATACGGCGGAGTTAAACATGTTTTGTGAGAAATCAACCAAACCCCCTCCCCTCCTATTCCTCACTTTGACTGTTATAGCAGAGACCTTATAACAATATGTCTCTGGTAAAACTAACTGTAGATTCATTATGATAACGTACGTTCTAGCAGACCTCAAGCCAATGTTGAATAAACACACACAGCGATATGCACATTTCTTTTTTCTCTCTTTTCTTTATATTTTTGCACCCCATTATTCTCTATCCTGTAATTCATTGGCCTACACGTATTTTTCTCTATTTTTTATTTTTCTTGAGGTTTGTCCTTTATTTTGCACTTTTTCCCCATTACGGTCTTTTCTATAATAGTTTATTTGATATTGTTATTATGTCTCTATGTTGTTTCAATTTAGTTTAAAATTCAGCAAAATATTAAACAAACGAATAAACAGATTGTTTGAATAATCATTAGGGATTATATAGAGCTTAAACAGAGGGGGAAAGTATACAATTCGATGGTTTTTCCAGGCTTTAGTTTTTCCCAATATTTCGCGGGAACAGTTACTGAACCACGTGATTAATAAACTGTCATGGAAGAAGAAAAAGAATATTTTTTGGCACACGACAAAACGAAACAAGAAAACTTATATATTAAGTGTTCAAGTTCGACCAAACTATGCCCTATACATTGAAATACTCCAATATATATATTCTGTAAGAATGGCAAACGTTAATCTTTCAATTGGGAAACTTGTACCCGTTTTAATAACCCACGTGGAATTTCAGACGGGAGGCTGCATCGGATACGGCCAATTCTGTGATGCAGAAGTTGTTGACAGTCTGTCAGAGAAAGTCACACAAGCAGCCAACGCCTCTAGGCCAATTGACGCATGTGTGGTAAATGATATTGTCCTTGCATTGTATCGTGAAGATGAAAATTGGTACAGGGCAAAAGTATTGTCCACGAACGATAACTCGCTCTCCGTATTATTCATTGACTATGGAAATTCAGAAGTCGTTGACATTAGCGATGCAAGACTTGCCCCAACAGAGTTAAAGCAATATTCTGGTTTGGCAGTAAATTGTGTTTTGGAAGACATACATCCAACTGACGGTAACACTTGGTCAAATGGGGATAAAGAAAAGATACAAGAGGATCTGCTAAATAAAGAATTTACCGCAGAAGTAACTGATATAGTAAGCAGTGGTTATGTTATTGCATTAAATACTGAATCCGGCCAGTATCAGTTTGGCTCAAAGGAAAATGGGACGATTGGAACAAACTTGGCAACAATGAATTTAACACCAGGTGAAAGCTACAAGGCATACATAGCATATGTTGACAGTGCAAATAAATTCTGGATACAGTTAAAGCAGTTTGAAGTAAATCTTGAAAACTTGATGCAAGACATATCAGATTACGCAGAGACTGAGGCTCAACCATTACCACAGGCCAAACGTGGCACTTGTTGTATAGCAAAATTTAGTGAAGATGCTGTCCCATACAGGTCAAAAGTTTTGGGAATTACCAGTGATAAATGTCTAGTTCAGTTTGTTGACTATGGAAATTCAGAATCAAAAAGTCTTGTTGATTTAATGGTGATTCCTGAAAAGTTCTGTCAGTTACCAATCCAAGGATTTAAATGTTGTTACACAAGAAGCAAGTTAAAAAGCAATACATTAGATGAAAAAGTTCAGGAACTTACTTCAGATGAAGATGGTGTAATTCTGACAGTTATTTCCAAGTCTAGTGATGAATACAAAGTTGAAATAGATAAAATAGAAAAACTATCTGATTCTGAAAGTATAGAAGTCCAAGCATTTGAGCCTTTGCCAATAGATTTAAACAAGGATTTTGATATTTGTATATCACATGTTTTTCATCCAGGAAGATTTTATGTTCAGATAATTGAAAACGCTCCAATTATTGACAGTCTGATGGATAAAATATCTCAGGAATTTGAATCTAGTCGTAGTTTGTCAAGTATAAATGTTGGTTCACCTTGTATTGCAAAATTAAGTGATGGTGCGTGTTATAGATCAGTAATAAAAAGTGCTCAAAGTGACAATGTGTTAGTGCTTGCTGTTGATTTTGGATTTGAAGAATTGGTTAGTAATTCACAGGTTAGAGAAATTTCTCCACGTAGTATGCCGATACCATCACAAGCTCTTGAATGTACAGTAGATTCCACAAAGATAGAAGAAAAAAATTGGTCTGATAAAGAGATCAGACTTTTGTCTGAATTTGAAAGCAAGGAACCATTGATAGCTAAAGTGACTGCCAAGCGCGGAGCAATTTTTCAATTAGATTTGCACGATACAAAAGATCCCGAATTAGACCGATACATAAATGCAGAATTGTTAGGAGTTGGAAAAGGTAGTAATGAAAGAATAATACAGAATTCTAAAATGACACCTAAAAAAGAACAAGTTATGATTCCAGGACCACAAGTAACAGTTGGTCAAAAATTACTTGTATGTGTGACAGCAATGAAGTCTACAAACCAGTTTTTTGCTCAGATGACAAAATGTGCAAGTGAAATTGGTGAATTGCAACAGAAACTTCATGCCAACTACGAAAATTATAGTATGTCACAAGGCGTGATGAAAAGTATAGGAGTAGGAGATGTTTGTTGTACGAAATATGTTGATGGAGGTTGGTACAGAGGAATTGTGACAGGTTTAGAACAAGGCAAAATAGAAGTAAGCTTTGCAGACTTTGGAGATTCAACAACCTCAAATTTGAATAATCTGAAAGAATTGCTACAAAGTTTTGCAGTGATGCCTCAACAATGTATTCTTTGTCAGCTTCCTAGCTCGAGTACTGGATTGACTAAGGAAACTGTAGAAAGTGTGCTGATGAATCAAGTAGTTGAGGTTCTGATAAAGATGAAGAAAGGTAAGCTGTAATGGCAGTTTTAATTTAAGCAATAGCTAGCAGACTGGGGAAGATCTTCTCAAATAGTTGTAATACCAAAAATCTGGTATCAATTTTTAGTGATAAATAAATGTGAATATTTGTTTTTCATAAGCATGGCTGTTCTGGTGCACACATTCATGTACATGTCAACAAATTTGGCTGAGTAATAAAATAGGATTTATAGTCTACTCAAACAATATAAAACGCAACGAGTTACTGTAACAAAACCAGTGAAATATTAAAAGTTCGTCATTCATATAAACAAACAAAATTATTCAGCTTTATTTGTTGTTCATCATGTTCATAGGTACATGTAGATAAAAGTAAAACATACAAGTTTTTAGTAAACAACCATGATAGGTATTGTTATTTCAAAAGAAATTGTTGAATGTATTTAATTTCAAATGTTTTGGATAGTTATTGTTACTTCAGAAGAAATTGTTGAATGTATTTAATTTCAAATGTTTTGATTTTTGTTTCAGATTTTTCATTTCCTCTTTTTGAAGTCGAGTTAACTAGTCACCCTAATAATGGAAGAATACTTCAGAAGTTGAAAGGACAGCCATCTGTTCCTAGAATTCCAAGACCAGCAATGTCAAATCATGTTTCTAATACAAGGTAAGCATGATAACAGTTACATGTATCAACTCTATGCTGGAAAACAAACGAAATGACTTAATTTCAAATAAAGAGAGACATTTAATATTCTGCTCTTTTGCAGATAACTGCTGTTTTTTCCATTTGTCCATTTTGATTTCTTTGTATTACAGGTACAAATTAGTAATTAGGCTCCACTAGAGAGCCATATAAAAAAGAAGATGTGGTATAATTGCCAATGAGACAACTCTACACAAAAGACCGAACGACACAGAAATTAACAACTATAGGTCACTGTACAGCTTTCAAAATTGAGCAAAGACCATATCGCATAGTCAGCTATAAAAGGCCATAAAATAACAAATATAAAACAATTCAAACAGGAAAACTAAGGGCCTCATTTATGTTCAAAAAATGAATTTACCACAAATATGTAACACATCAACAAACAACATCCACTGCATTACAGTCACCATGACTTCTTTCATTTTTAATGAGAGATTAAAAAAAGATGAAGTTCTATTTTACTGATACATTTACTGAGAAAATAAGTAGTTCACTAGCCACAAAATGTACTCAAAAGAAAACAAATTTATGCTTTGAACTTTTTAATTTACAGTTTTGCAGATTCCCTAGATGACTATCAGCCTACGGTTGTCTCCCTGTATTCAGCAGAAGAGGTTATGGTGACTCATGTTATTGACCCTGAACACTTTCACTGTCAGATGAAGAAATTTGCTACTCACTTGGATGAAATCATGCAATCTCTAGAAGATCATTGTAAAAAACTTGGACCCAATGATGATTGTATAGGAGATATTCGTTTAGGACAGCCATGTTTAGCTAAATTTAGTGCTGATAATTCTTGGTACAGAGCTAAAGTTACAGGTTTGTTACAAGGCATACATAGAGCTACATATTTTGAAAACAATTAGAAGTAATTCCAACCAATTTGATATCTTGTTTAAAATATTTCAATTGAAAATAGTTGTGAAATTTTTCACTGTATGACTCTAAAAAATTACTTTTAAGATTTGCGCTCAAAAGCAAGGTTGGTCAGGTAACCAGACATATATTATTTTGGCCTTAGTCTGATTATATAGCCCCTGTTTTGTCAATTTGTCTTCATGGGACTTTTGCTGAATCATCAATATTTTCTCTCTTTATTTGTGATTTATACAATCATTGCATTATTAATTAAATTTGGTCATTCCGAAAAATTAAAGACAAATTTAAGAAGAAAGTATGTTGTTAAAGAAAGCAATAGTTGGTTCAAATTGTCATCAAAACGTAACACGTAAGGAGGCTTTTGGGTACAAAAAGTTTCAGCAAAAAATTAAACATTTGTTTTTTTCATGACAAATTTTATTTATTACACTATTAGTTATTATTTTACAATATGGTACAACAATCGACCAAAAAAATCGGTTCAATTTGGCCCCACTTGACTTCTAAAAAGTTTATCATTGAAAAAGCTCCAAATTATCTCTGTTTTCTGGGCTGTGCTTCTGTCTGTCCCTTTTCAGGTTTAAGTTTTGGTTAATGTTTTTGGTCCAGATAGTTTTTATCCTACATCGATCTTCTGATGTCGTCCCTAATTGTAAAATTTAAGCGATTTCTGTAATGAGGTTATTTTTGTTATGGATATTACCTCTATTTCTCCTATTAGTTCAACAGAAAAAAGGACATTAACAAAAATGTATGCTTCTTTCAGAGGCAGAATGTGAGCTTAAATGAACAGTGACCCCATTTTTTTTATTTCATGTCTATTAAGTATGTGAAATGTCATTTATAAAAAAAATATAGCTAAATCCTATAAAAAAAAAATGATTTATACCCTCAAGCCCCCTTAAATCAAATTCTTCACTTGTTTTATAGAACAGGATTTACAGTAAGGATGATGGACAGGCTCCAATGTTTTATTCTCCAGTGAATTAGACAAGTTTGAATTTGATTTTTCCAACTTTTTTGTTTTCAGGTCTCCTTGCTGGAAAGAACCTTGTGGAGGTGTTGTTCATAGATTATGGTAATACAGAATGTCAGGAAAGAGATGGATTAAAGATGGTACAACCTAAACATTTAAACTTACCTTCTCAAGCAATATTTTGTGGTTTATCAGGTAAACATTATACATCAAGTCATCAAAATTATACCATGGAAAGGGTCATATTGATACATCCAAGGGTTTTTTCTTTTAAAGTTTCATGTATTTTTATACGACCGCAAAAAATATTGGTATTACGACATCATCATATTCGTAATCGTCAGCATTGTCCGAAGATGGATGGTTTCCAGATAATAACTTTAGTATAAGTAAACAGAAATCATTAAAATTTTAACACAATGTTTATAACCAAGAAAGGAAACTTGGGGATTATGGTTCCTAAGGTTTAGGAATTAGGGATCCAAAGGTCCAAAAAACAAGCATTTATGTAGTTTCAGGACAATAAGTTGTGTAAAAGTATTTCTACTGGTCTGAAATTGTACCACAATGTTTAATACCATAAATAAAAGGTTGGGATATATTTTAAGGGTTATGGGGCAAACAGTCTAGGAATATAGGGCCAAAAACAAGCATTTTTATACGACCGCAAATTTGGAAAAAAATTTCGTCGTATATTGCTATCACGTTGGCGTCGTCGTCGTCCGAATACTTTCAGTTTTCGCACTCTAACTTTAGTAAAAGTGAATAGAAATCTTTGAAATTTTAACACAAGGTTTATGACCATAAAAGAAAGGCTGGTATTGATTTTGGGAGTTTTGGTCCCAACATTTTAGGAATTAGGGGCCAAAAAGGGCCCAAATAAGCATTATTCTTGGTTTTTGCACAATAACTTTAGGTTAAGTTAATAGAAATCAATGAAATTTAAACACAATGTTTATGACCACAAAAGGAAGATTGGTATTGATTTTGGGAGTTTAGTTCCCAACAGTTTAGGAATAAGGGGCCAAAAAGGGACCCAAATAAGCATTTTTCTTGGTTTTCGCACCATAACGTTAGTATAAGTAAATAGAAATCTATGAAATTTAAACACAAGGTTTATGACCATTAAAGGAAGGTTGGTATTGATTCTGGGAGTTTTGGTCCCAACAGTTTAGGAAAAAGGGGCCCAAAGGGTCCAAAATTAAACTTTGTTTGATTTCATCAAAATTGAATAATTGGGGTTCTTTGATATGCCGAATCTAACTGTGTATGTAGATTCTTAACTTTTGGTCATGTTTTCAAATTGGTCTACATTAAGGTCCAAAGGGTCCAAAATTAAACTTAGTTTGATTTTGACAAAAAATGAATCGGTTGGGTTCTTTGATATGTTGAATCTAAAAATGTACTTAGATTCTTGATTATTGGCCCAGTTTTCAAGTTGGTCCAAATCTGGGTCCAAAATTAAACTTTATTTGATTTCATCAAAAATTGAATAAATGGGGTTCTTTGAAATGCCAAATCTAACTGTGTATGTAGATTCTTCATTTTTGGTCCCGTTTTCAAATTGGCCTACATTAAGGTCCAAAGGGTCCAAAATTAAACTAAGTTTGATTTTAACAAAAATTAAATTCTTGGGCCTCTTTGATATGCTGAATCTAAACATGTACTTAAGATTTTTGATTATGGGCCCATTTTTCAAGTTGGTCCAAATCAGGATCTAAAATTATTATATTAAGTATTGTGCAATAGCAAGTCTTTTCAATTGCACAGTATTGTGCAATGGCAAGACATATCTAATTTCACAATATTGTGAAATAGCAAATTTCTTTTTAATTAGAGTTATCTTTCTTTGTCCAGAATAGGAAGCAAGAAATATCTTATTGCAAGAATTTTTTTTAATTAGAGTTATCTTTCTTTGTCCAGCATCAACTTAAATCTTTGTTATATACAATATACAATGTATATTCACTTTTTACTACCAACTGATAAATTTAAATAATCTTTACCATTCAGTGATAACAAGCAGTTTTTTTACATCTTAATATTTTATGGTGTATTTAAATGAGTAGTTATTGTTGCAAACTCCATTAGAATATTTTAATTGAGATTAGTTTTGGAATAAGGGAAAGGGGGATGTCATTAAAAATTGGGTTCAATTTTTCTCATTTGAAATTTCATAAATAAAAAGAAAATTTCTTCAAACATTTTTTTGAGAGGATTAATATTCAACAGCATAGTGAATTGCTCTAAGAGAAAACAAAAGTTTAAGTTCATTAGAACACATTCATTCTGTATCAGAAACCTATGCTGTGTCAACTATTAAATCACAATCCAAATTTAGAGCTGAATCCAGCTTGAATGTTGTGTCCATACTTGCCCCAATCGTTCAGGGTTCAACCTCTGCGGTCGTATAAAGCTACGCCCTGCGGAGCATCTGGTTAAGAAATTGCTGAAAGAAATTCTTTATAAAAATAAAAATCCAGATAATAACTGTAGTGTTTGCAGCAAACAACTTGAATCAGACTTATTTTAAGGGTCAAATTAGGAGTCAACCTATCAAACTAGGTTTGCTATAGTTCCTTTTGCATTTTTGACAGCATTGTAATGAAGTGTTGCTATAAAAAAGGAAAAACATAAATGTATGATTTCAATGAGACAACTATCCACAAGAGACCAAATGACACAGAAATTAACAACTGTAAGTCAAAGCACAGCCTTCAACAATGAACAAAGCCCATACTGCATAGTTGGCTATCCCTGAAATTACTAGGTAACTTGGCTGATTTCTTTCTAACTTGATGAAAGTTTTGTTCATTAACACTAGCATTTGTGACCACAAGCATCTCTTCAATATCGTTTTTATGCCCCATTTATGGGCATTATGTTTTCTGGTCTGTGCGTCCATTCGTTAGTCTGTTTGTCCCACTTCAGGTTAAAGTTTTTGGTCAAGGTAGTATTTCATGAAGTTGAAGTCCAATCAACTTGAAACCTAGTAAACATATTTCCTATGATATGATCTTTCTAATTTTAATGCCAAATTAGAGATTTTATCCCATTTTCACGGTCCACTGAAAATAGAAATTGATAGTGCAAATAGGGCATCCATGTACTTTGGACACATTCTTGTTAAACTAACATTTACATTAAGCCAATTGTTATAATCATATTTATATCATTTCAGGAATTGCTCCCTCACAAGGGTATTGGCCACCAGAACACATTACACAATTTGAAGATTTGACACTTGACCAAAACTTTAACACAGTTTTCAAGAAATGGAACAAGGAAGAAGATAGATACTCAGTAGAGATGACGACATTACCAGGAGAAAGCTTAAATCTCAAATTTGGCAGTATGTCAAATTCACTTTGTTCAGAGCAATCAGATGATCGTGGAAGAAACAGATCTGTAGAAATGTCTGGCAATAATGATATGAAGGTGAAAGTTGGTGGGTTTGGTGACTCTGATGGAGGTAGAGGCTTTGGTGCAGCCAGTCGTAGCTTTGGTGGACGGGATGAAGATTCTGGTAGAGGTGGCCGCAGAGGTGGTTATGGTGGTGATAGAGGAGGAAGAGGAGGATTTGGGGGTGGAGACAGAAATGGTGACGGTGGGGATAGAGGTGGAAGAAGAGGAGGGTTTGGTGGAGACAGAGGAGGACGTGGAGGGTTTGGTGGTGGAGATAGAAGTAGTGGATTTGGTGCATCAACAAAAACAGATGACGACTGGGGAGATGGAGCATCAACTACAAATACCAGTGCTGGATTTGGTGGAAGTAGAAGTTTTGGAAGTGACAGAGGAGGAAGAGGCAGTTTTGGAGGCGATAGAGGAGGAAGAGGCAGTTTTGGAGGTGATAGAGGTGGACGTGGAGGAAGAAGTAATGGGTTTGGAAGAGAAGACAGTAATGATGGAGGATTCAGTAGCAGTAGAGGAGGTTTTGGAGGAGACCGAGGAGGACGTGGTGGAAGCAGAGGTGGCTTTGGTGGTGACAGAGATGATAGTGGACGTTCTAGTGGATTTGGAGGGGATCGGGGTGGTAGAGGAGGTAGTTTTGGTGGAGACAGAGGTGGCAGAGATAGTGGATTTGGTGGTGACAGAGGTGGAAGAGGCGGTAGTTTTGGTGGAGACAGGGGTGGCAGAGGAGGTGGATTTGGTAGAGACAGAGGTGGTAGAGGAGGTGGATTTGGTGGAGACAGAGGTGGTAGAGGAGGAAGTTTTAGTAGTGACAGAGGCGGCAGAGGAGGTGGATTTGGTGGAGATAGAGGTGGCAGAGATAGTGGATTTGGTGGTGGCAGAGGAGGTGGTGGTGACCAAGGTGGTAGAGGAGGATTTGGTGGAGACAGAGGTGGAAGAGGTGGAGGTTTTGGTGGCGACAGTGGTAGCCGAGGAGGAGGTTTTGGTGGTGACAGAGGGGGAGGATTTGGAGGAGACAGGGGAGGTGGCAGAAGTGGGGGATTTGGAGGTGGAGGTTTTGGTGGTAATACAGTTCAAGCTTCTGCTGATGAAGATTGGGGAGATACTACATCAAGCCCACCAGCAGCTAAACCAGTTACAGACAGAAAAGGAAATGGAGATAGTTGGGATGTTAAACCATCAGGAAGCCCTGCAGTGATCCATAGTGGTGGTGGTGATGGTGATGATAAATGGACACATAAAAACTTGAATAGATTTGTGTCTCAGAAATTTGTACTTGGGAAATCTTTAACTGTTAGTGTTGTCTATTCAAATAACCCAGGTGAATTCTGGTGCCAGAGTTTGGATCAAGTACCTGCTTTTGAAGAAATGTCGGAAAATATGAACAAAGAATACAACAGTATTACTGGTAATGACTTGAATCTTGACAAACCAGAAATACAGATGCCATGTATTGCCAAATTTTCTGAAGATGAACAATGGTACAGAGCAGAAATTATAAGCAGTAAAGGAGATGACTTAGAGGTTTTATTTGTTGACTATGGAAACACAGAAACAGTATTGAAATCGTCTGCAAAATCCATCAAAAAGCAATACTATAGTATGCCAGTACAGGGAATTAAATGCTCAATGAACAATCTAAAGCCAAATGGTAAATCTTGGTCAGAAAAATCAAATGATGATTTCTCTACATTAACAACTGACAAAAATACAGAATTGAAATTTATAAGTCTATCGTCTGGAACTTATGAAGTAGAGTTGAAAGATACTGACACACAAGATGACATTGCAGCCAAATTAGTAGAAATGGGTCATGCCACATTTTCGCCAGGAAGTCAAAAAGTTATCAACCCTTACCCATGTATTACACTACCTCCAGACACAACAAAAGAAGTGTTTGTATCATGGATTGATAATCCACATTGTTTTTGGATTCAGCTCTCTGAGGCTACTGATAGTCTAAATGAACTTGTTGAGAAAATTCAAGAGGAATATACATCAGGACCATCTGCAAGTTCTACTGTTGAGAAAGCAGAAGTAGGAATGCAGGTTATAGCTCAATTTACAGACGACAATGCCTGGTATAGAGCTTACATTGAGAGTATAGATGCTGGGAAAAGTTGTGTACGTTTTATTGACTATGGCAACTCTGATAAAGTAGAAATGGAAAAGTTGCGTAAACCTACTCCAGAATTGTTAAGTACAAATGCATATGCATTTAGATGTAAATTAGCTGGAGTGAAACCATTACAAGCAGGTTGGAATGTTGACTCTAAGGATATAATGGAAAGTCTGGTAGACGATGCTGTCACTTGTCTTGTCAAGTCTTTTGACAAGGATGAATGTACTGTAGAGATTACAGTGGGGTCTAAAAACATTGCAGAGGAACTAATCAACACAGCAGTGGCTAGAAAAGATGAAGGTCCAGTAGAAATAGTTAAACCAGTAACTACCACAGATATACCATCAAGCTCACAACCAAGTAGCTCACACAGTTCTATACCAAGTAGATCTATAAATAAAAAAAATCCAGTCTCTGCGTTTGTTAGCTCAGTTATATCTCCGTCCAAATTTTATATCCAGTTTGCAGATGAAGAGGCCGCCTTGGAAAAATTAGTCAGTAGTTTACAAATAGCTTATAATGAGAACTCAGGAGAGGGAACAGATTCTGCTGTAATGGGACAATATTATTGTACAAAGTATACAGAGGATGATTCATGGTACCGTGCCATTGTAGAAAGCCTTGGTGATAAAGTAACAGTCTGTTTTGTAGATTATGGTAATTCTGAAAGTGTCAATATGTCAGATTTGAAACTATTAAAACCTGAATTCTCCACTTTACCTGCATTTGCTGTAAACAGTTGTTTGTCTGGGGTTGAACCAGTCACAGATAAATGGTCAGATGAGGCCAATACAGCTTTTGAAGAAGCAGTTGTAGACCAAGAGTTAACTGTTAGTTTTACCACCGATTCTGAAGTATCTGTTTCCAATGGGGAAGGAGATGTAGCTGAGAGTTTGATTACAGCAGGACATGCCAGAGCCAGAACTAACTCTGATTCTACAAACACTACAGAGAGTAAATTATCTATTGAAGATCAGCTTACACCAGTTGGAGAAACACTTGTCTATATATCTGCTATAGAGGACAAAGGATTTTATTTACAATTGTCAAGTCAGGAAACTACACTACAAACCATGTCAGACCTATTACAAACATTATGTCCAACACTACAACCTGTCAATCTAACATCACTATCAGTTGGAAGCTTCTGCTGTGGTAAATTTTCTGAAGATGAAGCATGGTATAGAGCAGTTGTGACTGACATAAAAGATCAAGAAGTTACTGTCACCTTCATTGATTATGGAAATGGGGAAACATTACCAGTTAGTAGTCTTAAACAGCTGCACAAAGATATACTGTCCCCAGCTATGGCATTCCATTGTTGTTTAGATGGTTGTGAATCTGTAGACCCAACCATACTAGAGCCAAGACTTACAGCCCTGATGGATTCAACAGAATTGAATGCTTCGTTTATGGGAAAGATAGGAGATTTGTACAAAGTTGTGCTTACAGATAGTGGTGTAAATGTGAACCAAGAATTAGGTGATAAAGGTATGGGAATTGTATCTTCTTTTTAAATGTTGTTTAACCAGTTTATATTAAATATTTACAAAATCTAAACAGAAATTAATCCCTTATCTAACAAAAAGGCCAACTGATTATTTTTGGTGTTGCTTTAGTACACTTCAAATAGTTCAACAGTATCAAAGTTTGAAATGAAATTGTATGATTGCCAATGAGACATCCTACGGCCTTCAACAATGAACTCCATACTGCATAGTCCGCTATGAAAGGCTGAAACGGTTTAATTAATGTAAAAAAAATAATATGTAACACAGCAACAAACGACAACCATTGAATAACAGACTCCTAACTTGGGACAGGCACATACATACAGCTAGGTTTAACAAGTTAATGGGATCCCGACCCTCCCCCTAATCTGGGTCAGTGGTATAACAGTACAACATAAGAACGAGCTATAAAAAATCAGTTATCCAAAGAACACCTCAATGTTGATCACATTGTAAAAAATATTTGAATGTGGGTAAAGGAAGTATTATAAATAATGTTCTGTCTATATAAAACACACTAATGAATAGGAATTTCCCATAGAACAGTAAAAACTTTAATGAAATTGATCTTTCCAGAAAATATCCTTATTTTCCAAATAATTTATTTAGAAATTCTCTTGCAGCTGCTGTTCTAGCTGGTGATGTCATGGTCCTTGACGAAACAGGAGATGCACAAAAACTCTCTGAGGGTAAGTTATAGGAATTAAAAATAGTTTTATGTATTTGTTTTTTTGTCACTTAAATTTTATCTTATATTGAGTAACAGGATAACTATGTTTATTTGGAATTGGATTCTTTGCAAGGTCTTCATGACTGCCAGACAGTTCACTCGACCTTTACCTTTTTCAATTGTCGATCGGTGATTAAATTTCTTTCTCATAAAAGCATGGGGTCAACTTTATTTAGTGAATGGAATAATTGTAAGCTATACATGTCAGTCTTGCAGGGTTCATGTGGCCTTGACCTAATTTTCATGGTTGGTTGAGAATTGTTTATCTTTATCTTTAGGACTTGACATAAAATAAATTTCAACATAAAATCAAGGGGGAATAAGACATGTGCACTCTTGTTAACATTTTTGTTGAGCCTTCGACTTTAGTAAAAAAAACGAGACTAAGCGATCCTACATTCCGTCGTCGTCCTCGGCGGCGTCCACAAATATTCACTCTGTGGTTAAAGTTTTTGAAAATTGAATAACTTCCTTAAGCTATACTGGATGTCTACCAAATTTGGACAGAAGCTTGTTTATGATCATTAGATAGTATCCAGAAGTAAATTTTGTAAAAATAAAATTCCATTTTTTCTGTAATTTATTTATAAATGGACTTAGTTTTTCTGCGGGGAAACATTACATTCACTCTGTGGTTAAAGTTTTTAAAATTTTAATAACTTTCTTTAACTATCCTGGGTTTGTACCAAACTTGGACAGAAGCTTGTTTATGATCACAAAATAGTATCCAGAAGTAAATTTTGTAAAAAAAATAAATCCATTTTTTCCTTTTTATACTTTTAAATAGACTTAGTTTTTCTGCCAGGAAACAACACATTCACTCTGGTTAATTTTTAAAAAAACTTTCTTATACTATTTTAAATTTGTACCAAACTTGGACAGAAGCTTGTTTATGATCAAAAGCTAGAATCTATAAAGGAAATTTTGTTAATATTTTGTACCTGTGTATCTGTATTTTACTTATAAATGGACTTAGTTTTTCTTCCAGTTAACATTACATACAGTCTGCAGTTAAAGTATTTAAAACATTTATTCGATTTATCAACTATCCTGAAATTTTTAACAAACTTGGACAGAAGCTTCTTACAATCAAAAGATAGTATCAAGTGGAATATTTTTATTGATTGTTTTCCTCATTTTTGTTGAGCCTGGGAGTTACAGCAAAAGTAGGCGAGACACTGGGTTCTGAGGAACCCTTAAGAATTTTTATTCTTGAATGCCATTTATCTTTGAGATTTTTCTAATACTATTGGCAGTAGATCAAATTTATTTGATATATGGAATGATTGTAAGGTGTTCATAAAATGTACTCATCAGTTTGGCAGCTTTCATTTGACCTTGGCCTTATTTTCGTGGTTCTTTGATCAATGTTAAGTGTGTATGTTTTTGATTGTTTCTTAAAACTGTATGTAATTGGTGATGGAAAGATTATAAGCTGTACATGTCTGTCTCGCAGGTATCATTAGTCCTATCCTCTTTTTCATGGTTGATTTGTCAATGTTAAGTTCTCCTGGTCTGTTTCATGTATACAAAATAGCAAAAATACACAAATGGCAATAGATCAACTATGTTTGGTGTATAGAATAATAAGATTTACATGTCTGTCTGTCTTGGTTTATCTGACCTTGGCCCCATATTTATTAATCATTGATAATGTTAAGTTAAGGACTATCAACGTAAAGCATGAGACATTTCAGCATGTTCTTTCTTGTTTCCAGTGCGTGAACAAACATGGCCACAGCTAAAAATAGAACATAAAGGTAAAAAGCTATCATTGAATCCAAAAAAAAATACAGAATATCTGACAAGGTAAAAAATGCTCATTGTATTGACATTATTTTTGCAAATTATCAGATGACTTCTTAAACCCCATATCACATTTTATTCATGAAATGCCTTCTTTGAATTACTTTCTCCTTTCTTGTTCATTTCATTAAGACTGAAAGATCTACCAATTGTTATGGAAAGAGAAAGGATTTTGTGTATGAATCCTTGACATGTGTCACTAAATTATTCCAACTTGCGCAACAACAACAAAAAAATCAGTAAAAAAAAGGAATTTTACTGCTAAAATTTTTTTTTTTTAAATTGGTTCGAGCTTGAGACTGAACCTAATTAACTATCATACTTATATATCATTTATATCACATCAACCTTCACTATCATGCATATATCAATTATATCACTTAGACCTTCACTATCATGCATATATCATTTATAACACTCCGACCTTCACTATCATGCATATATCATTTATATCACACCGACCTTCACTATCATGCATATATCATTTATGTCACATTAACCTTCATTATAATCGTATATCATTTATATCACTTCATTCCTTATTTTTAGACCTCAAGTCATTGGCCATGGATGATACTAATTTAACTTTAGATCAAACAGGTTTTTCAGACATATTGTCTCCTCTAGAGGAGTCGATAGACAACATAGAGAAGTTAGATCAAACTGCTTCATTAGATGACACACATTTCACACTTGATCAGACTGGATTTTCAGAATGTTCCCAAGATGAACCAAATCTCACACTAGATCAGACTGGAATCTCAGAAGGTTCCCCAGATGAACCAAATCTCACACTAGATCAGACTGGATTTTCAGATTGTTCCCCAGATGAACCAAATCTCACACTAGATCAGACTGGATTTTCAGAATGTTCCCCAGATGAACCAAATCTCACACTAGATCAGACTGGATTTTCAGAATGTTCCCCAGATGAACCAAATCTCCCACTAGATCAGACTGGAATCTCAGAAGATTCCCCAGATGAACCAAATCTCACACTAGATCAGACTGGAATCTCAGAAGGTTACGTAGATGAACCAAATCTCACACTAGATCAGACTGGAATCTTAGAAGGTTCTCCAGATGAACCAAATCTCACACTAGACCAAACTGGAATTTCAGAAAGTGTCCCAGATGAACCAAATCTCACACTAGACCAAACTGGAATCTCAGAGTGTTCCCCAGATGACACACATCTCACACTAGATCAGACTGGAATCTCAGAAGGTTACCCAGATGAACCAAATCTCACACTAGACCAAACTAGTATCTCAGAATGTTCCCCAGATGAACCAAATCTCACACTAGATCAGACTAGTATCTCAGAAGATTCCTCAGAAGAACCAAATCTCACACTAGACCAAACTGGAATCTCAGAATGTTCCCCAGATGAACCAAATCTCACACTTGACCAAACTGGAATCTCAGAAGGTGTCCCAGATGAACCAAATCTCAAACTAGTTCAGACTGGAATCTCAAAATGTTCCCCAGATGAACCAAATCTCACACTAGACCAAACTGGAATCTCAGAAGGTATCCCAGATGAACAATATCTCGCACTAGATCAGACTGGAATCTCAGCCGGTTCCCCAGATGACACACATCTCACACTAGATCAGACTGGAATCTCAGATGAACCAAATCTCACACTAGATCAGACTGGAATCTCAGAGTGTTCCCCAGATGACACAAATCTCACACTAGATCAGACTGGAATCTCAGGAAGTGTCCCAGATGAACCAAATCTTACACTAGATCAGACTGGAATCTCAGAAGGTTCCCCAGATGAACCAAATCTCACACTAGATCAGACTGGAATCTCAGAGTGTTCCCCAGATGACACAAATCTTACACTAGATCAGACTGGAATCTCAGAAAGTGTCCCAGATGAACCAAATATCACACTAGATCAGACTGGAATCTCAGAATGTTCCCCAGATGAACCAAATCTCCCACTAGATCAGACTGGAATCTCAGATGAACCAAATCTCACACTAGATCAGACTGAAATCTCAGAATGTTCCCCAGATGACACAAATCTTACACTAGATCAGACTGGAATCTTAGAAGGTTCCCCAGATGACACAAATCTCACACTAGATCAGACTGGAATCTCAGAAGGTTCCCCAGATGACACAAATCTCACACTAGATCAGACTGGAATCTCAGATGAACCAAATCTCACACTAGATCAGACTGAAATCTCAGAATGTTCCCCAGATGACACAAATCTCGCACTTGATGAGACTGGATTTTCAGAAATTACCCCAGAAGAAACAGTTGAAGAAGAATTTCAGGGTAATATGCCATGTGTTGACCACTGTGTCCTGTGTAAATCTAATGGATTCCCCTCAGCATTATTCAAACTTTGCACAGTTTTTGCTCACGTTTGGAATATATGTTATTCATATTTTGGACACATTAGAATATTCTTGTGGCCGCTTTTTAAGGAACATGGTGTACTGGTTTATGTCTGTCAGTCCATCCGTCCCACAAAACTTGTGTCACACTTTTCTTAGGAACTGTAATGACGGGCTTCCTGAAATTTGGTAATGAAAATTCAGAAATTATTGCAGACTCTTTTTTATATAGCGATTTATGAAGAATGGACAATAATGTGAGATTAATGATGTGGATTACAGGAAATTCTGCATAAAGATGCATATATTAGATATCAAATTGCTAGTTCTAATTATTGTGATACTAACCAAGTTGCACTATTTGAATTTATAATAAAAACGTCACAATAATTTCTGAATTAACTGGAAAACGCTTCATATTAATGCTTTTATCATCACTCATAAACTTCCTATTTAACAAATATTTAAAGCGGGTGCATTATTTGTGAGTAATAGCTAACAGTTCAACTTGTTTATTTGAAGATTATTCCTACACACCATACAAATATTTATCTTGTCTAGTTATATCTGGCTTCATTGCTATAATGATAAAATCATTTATTTCAGTTGAATAATTTCTGTTTTTATCTTATTTTAGCTCCACAGGAACCAGTAACACATAGTTTGAAAGACTTGAAATTAGTAACTTTGAAAGATGGAGAAAGAATCTCAGTAACCGTTAGCCATAGTGACAGTCCAAGTAAATTCTATGTTAATAAAGAAGAAAATGCCACCAAAATAAGCACCTTAATGGATGATATGTTCAATTTCTATTCTAACTTATCTGAAAAGCAATATGAAATAACAAAGTTGGAACCTCAAATGGTTTGTGCAGCAAAATTTTCTGAAGATGATACATGGTATCGAGTCAAAGTGACATCAGTTGACAGAGAGAAGTGCCATATTTTCTATTTAGATCATGGAAATTCAGAAGAAACTTCAATAACATGTTTGAAACAGTTGTTAACAAAATTTACAGAATTACCCATTCAGGGCATTTCATGTATATTGTCTGGTATTGGTGCCACAGGAGACAAATGGAGTGATGAGGATTTCACACTATTTGATGAACTAACCAGCGAGAAGTAAGTATCTTTGAATAATGCAAAAATTAGTTGCTTAATTTAGAAAATTTTGTAAATACTTGTTACTCTCCTGTTTTACAGCATTTAGTTTACCACTATCAGTTTATCTCATGTAATTTTTTTTTGCTTTTTTCCCAGCAGGTTCAAATCAGAGGCTAATATCAAGCATCATGCAGGCATGCTGAACTTGAGATACATTTTCAAAACTGTCGTTCATCAGCCACTATTTAACCATTGTTATATTTAATATATATTCCTTATAAGAATGGCAATATATGAAATTTAAGCATTTTTCTCAGGAGATACAAGTCTTACCAAAAAAGTTACATTGTGATAGGATTTCAGATCCATCGCTCATAAACATCAAGAATGTGTGTTGTTTAACTTCTTTTTGTCTTGTGCCACTTATAAAGTATGTAAATGATGATTTATGTGCTTCTTTTAATTTTATGACACCACTAGTACTATTCTATGATTCCTGGAGTTTACTTAGTGACTTTTAATTTGTTGAATATATCATCTACTAACTGTACTTGCATGTTTTGTTACAGGAGCCTACTAGCAGATGTGATTGGTCATGGCAAAGGTAGATCATACATTGTACAATTGTTGGATATGGGTATATCAGTCAGCCAGTCTATGATTGAGAAGTCACATGGTATTGTGGTATCAACTCCATGTGTTAACACTAGAGTGAGAAGAGTGTTCTCCGACTCCAGTGATGTTGCCAGTCCTATGAGAATGAAGATGCCTTCTCTGACCACAGACGAAGAATCAATACTGGAGGATACATTTTATGGGTATCTAATAATTTGTTGAACATATGCTATGAATTCAGAAATGATTGTGTGTATTCAATGTTGCAATTGTTAAAAAAGGACACAAATGCAGGAAATGATAATTGTAATTTCAGGAAATACAAATAATGTTATTAAAATTCAAAATGCCATTACAACATTTGTATTTTAATTGCATATAAAAATATATAAAATCCCAGATCTTAATGTGTTTTACAGGTATTTGCTATAGATTTATCTATAACCACACAAATAAAAATTGAGAATGGAAATGGGGAATGTGCCAAAGAGACAACAACCCAACCATAGAGCAGACAACAGCAGGAGGTCACCAAGATGTCTTCAATGCAATGAGAAATTCCCGCACCCGGAGGCATCCTTCAGCTGGCCCCTTAATAAATATATACTAGTTCAGTGATAATGAACGCCATACTAAACTCCAAATTGTACACAAGAAACTAAAAGTTTAAATAATACAAGACTAACAAAGACCAGAGGCTCCTGACTTGGGACAGGCGCTAAAATGCGCCAGGGTTAAACATGTTTGTGAGATCTCTGAAAGTAGCAAAAGAAAAAGAAAACCGTTCTTAATCAATAGAAAACAATTCTTAACCATTAGAAAACAGTTATTTAAGTTATGATGAGTAAAAACTCTATTAGATGGCATGCCATACTGTTATCTGTGATTGGACACAATAATTGTATTTAAACCTTGTACTATTTCATATATTGCTCAATATTTGTAATTTTCTACCATTTAGGTATTCCAGATTGTCCTATGAAGTTGATAAAGATTACCCAGTGAAGGTTTCCCAGATAGAGAATCCCACCTGTTTCTGGTGTCAGATATTGGACCCAGAAAACAAACTTGATAATCTTATGGACAGTTTACAGGTTAAATACACTGATTCAGTGGATAATGTAGACGAAATAGATACACCTTGTGTAGCCAAGTGTAAAGGTGATGGTCGCTACTACAGAGGTGTCACTAGATCAAAACAAGAAAATGGAGAATTAACAGTATTATTTGTAGACTATGGTAGTACGTATTGTGTACTGGCAGATGATGTGAAGGCAATCAAAAGTGACGATATTGAGCTTCCGATGCAAGCTGTAGATTGTATGTTACATGACATTGACCTTGATGAATCTTACGATGACTGGGACGAGGAGGCGTGTGAATTCTTTGAGGCCCTCTGTGAGGATAAGACATTAACAATGAAAGTGAAACAAGTATGTTATGAAGGAATATCAGTTTATCTGTATGATGGAGATAAAGATTTAAGTAGTCTTTTGGCAGAAAATGATTTTGTAAATCTTGTATCTCAGAAAAATGACAGCTGTGTTTCTGAAGAAGAAAAGACACCTGTAAAACATAGCCCTAAGAAGGAAGTTACAGCAGAAGTATTGGGACGGTTATTGTCAACTGATTCTGAATACCATGTGATTATTTCCCATGTAAATGATCCATCAAGTTTCTATGTGCTGTTTCGAGATAATGCACTTGAATCTATTGAAGAGGCAATCAACAAACATATTACAGAGAATCCAGATGATAATCTGTCTGAGGATCTTATTAAAGTTGATGAACTTTGTTTAGCTTGTTGCAAAGATGTAAAAGACTGGCAGAGGGCTAAAATTGAAGAAGTTCAAGACGATGGAATTCAGGTAAATGTCTGAGCAGACTTATACATGTGTTATGCAAGTATCATAAGATTATAAAGTTTTTCGGTTTATTTTATTTTTATGCAGTTATAACTATTTTGTAAGGCATCTAAAGCTCATGTCAAGATACACAAATTTTAAGTTGAAGATGGTTATTGTATTTATTTATTTATTTAAAGATATGCATGTGGATCCTTTGAAGGAAATTCATTTTTATTTTTAATCGAATGTTTGCCCTTATTACAGATGTTTTAAACTTTTCAATTAAATAATTAAGATGCTGTCCCAGAATAATAAATGAACACACATTTGTATAAATACTATTCCAGTTGCAAACTTAAAAAGCAGAAGTATCACACATATTGAAGACATCACCATTTTAAGTCAGACTGAAATATCATGGTATGAAAACATGTCTAGTTCAAATTATCATAAGGCCAAAAAAATATATATATCTGTTTCCTGCTTCCAAGGCCAAAAAACGGGGTCGGTAGGTCGGGATTTCTTTTTTTTTTTTTTTTTTTTGGCACTTCCTGTCAGATTTGCAGTCGGTTATATGTCATGTTTGGTTAGGTTCATGTACCCTAAAATGATTTAATCCCTTTAAAAAAGCTTTAATTGAATAATCCTCCAAGTGCTGACATTTTTAAACTCGTTTATTGTGGCACATTTGTGCTGGGAGCAGCCATTCTTTGTTTGGGCATAGTAAAATACGGATCTGGATCGGACCGTAAATGATTTTTTTTCCGGACCGGAACCGAATTTTTTCCTGATTTGAATAAAATGATCTAGGGTCGGGGGGTTTGAGTCAGGGTCGGTCGGAAACAGGAAACAGACATACATTTTTTTTTGGCCTAATGTATTTAGTCATGCTGAAAACACTTGCCATTCTTCAAATTTATTAACAGAAGTAAGATCAGATTTATAATGAATAATATTGTGAATCATTCACGACCGGCAAAAATGGCACATTAATTAATAATAGGATTGCCTACATTCCCTACTGAGATTATGATTCAAATTTTTGTTAAAGCAAACCTAAGACTCTTGCATTTTTTGCATTAATAAAAACATCTCAATAATTGTCATGTGTTTAACAGGTCCATTTGATAGACATAGGAAGTAAAGAGTTGGTAAAAAAGACTGACCTGAGAAAGATACCTGAAGATATTAGTAAATACCCACCGCAGACTTTCCTCTGTGAGCTTGATGATATTAAACCAGTTGATGATCAAAAGAAATGGTCTGAAGACACAGTTGTTTATTTTCAAGGTTTGTCTCACTATTATAGTTCAAAATGTATATAAAACACAGCAATATTTGTAATGTACCGAAGTCTTTATATAGAACATTGTTTAAAAAACTTCAATTACTCTTTACATTTTTTTACCATGTTTACTGTTCATTCCTTAAGTTACCTATAAAAAATAACAATGATATCACCTTGTTACTTAGTATTTTTGTCTTGTCCAAGGTATACAGTATGGGTTGTTTCATTTTGCTCCTTGTGTGCAGGTCATTGGTTCGCCAGGCTTGTCAAACCAGAATTCAGGGTTTATATTCATACCACATTAGCATTTTCTTGTCTTGACTATACATTCAATTTGCAAAAGAAATTATGATATAAGAATAAATCAAGATTTGAAACACTGAAATTATTGGAGTTCTTTATATTTATGCTGAATTCTAAGAAAAAAAGAAAAAAAAAACTTCAAATAAATGAACAAAAGCTGTCTTCCATTCTGTACAGAGTAATTCCTCTAGCAAACACTTATAAAGAAACCATAATTTCTTTTACTTTATAATTTTTCAGATGTTTGTACTCCTGGTGAAGAAATGGTGATCTATTTCTGTGATCGTACTGAAGATAAGTTGGCGGTTTCTCTATTTGATGGATCAGTGAAGACACAACATGAACAGGATCAACAGTTGGGTGTACAGTTAGTCAAACTAGGCTTTGCTGATTATATACCTGGATCTATAATAGAAGAAATAATCATGGAAGAAGAAAATACAGGTTTGAAAAGAACTATTATTATAAAAAATTCAGAGACGTCTCATAAATATAGGAGGGCTCCATTTCCATCTATATAAGTTCTCTCTGTTATATCAATTTGATTCGATTGTATACCAGATGTAACAATGTGCTACTGGTCCAGAGTAAAAGTGTGAGCTACATGTATTGCCTCCGGTTTCATTATGTAATTTTCACTAATCTTATTAAATCAAGCCTCTGAAATCTAAGGACATATTTGGATCAAATTTTGCATGTGTTAAAAATTAATTCTGAAGAAATAATAATTGCTAATAGAACATCAGGGTTTTTTATGTCCCTGTCAGTAGTCAAAGGGAACATTGAGGTTTACCCTTGTCTGTCTGTGTGTCCTATCTTATAAACCTTACACACAATGGTCTCATTTTATTAAACTGGTGATATAGACGATTTCCCATGAGAGAACAGCCAGGTGGCGCTGTCCAAGGTCGCAACATTATCTTATAATTAAAAAAGAAAATATGACATGTCAACTCTATAGGAAGGACACATGGGAATATAAAAGAGGCTGTCCAAGTAAATTTCAAATCCTATGATATGGAAGGCACAACCAGAGACATATAATACAATTATTATTATATGTCTCTGGCACAACATAATTTTTTTCCCATTGAATTTTTAGTTCCAATACAACGTTTATATCATACAAAGGATTTATATGTCAAAGATATTTTTGAATCAACAGTGGATGGCTCAGAAAATTATTTTAACCCTTTCGTTGACAAGTCCAGGTTTATCAGGATTCACGCTTCAAACAGCTGACAATGAGTCCTGATTTATCGAGATCGGAATACCTCTTTTATATTTCCCGCTCAAATAGTGCAAACATGAGTTATATTTCTTTGATGAATAACCCGGATGAAAGTGTTAACATGGCGCTTCTGTTTGTTGAAAACCGTGTCAAAATCAGAAGAAATTTACGGAAATTACGAGAATTCGAAATCGGGGGAATATTTTTTTTGGAAGAATTGAAGCCAAACTAGTATACTTTTTTTACATTAAATGTCGTTCTATGCACAAAACACTTGGAATGGACATCGATCAGTGTGAGGAATTTGTACAGCCTCATAAAAATTTTCAAAATTTGCCGTTTTGGGTAAAAAATTACGATTTGGGGTGAAAAAGCCGGATTTAAAAAAATTTCACCTAGATAATGCCGAAAATTTGAAAATTTTAATATTTTTTGAAGAAAAAATTGTCAAAACATGAACAAAACTGTGAACATGGTGTTAGTAAATGAAATAAATACACAAATTACTATAAACAAGTTTATATTGATATTTAGTATGAAGATCTCCGACTTGAGTAATAGTAGCCAGGAAAGCCATCGTCTCAGAGTAACTTCTGTCAGGGCAGCAATCGGTGAAAGGGTTAAAGTTCACTAACAATGCAACAAAATTTTGTTCAAAATGAAGAGTTATCTCCCCTTTTCTATGAATTTTCAGTGCTTTCTATGTATTTTTTTTCTCTTTATTTGTTGCAGTAAATAAAAATAAAAATTTAACGTTGAGAAAGAATGAATTTGTGGTATGAAATAGATGAGAAAAAAAATGAAAACAAAATATGTCATGTGCCATCCACTGCCTGGTTTTTCCATGGACACCCTCTTTAAAAATGTTGCACTCCCATAAATGACAGGTGGAAATATGAAGTTAAAATTGCCTGTTGGTGTTGATTTTATGAAGATAAAACATGCTAAATGATTTTGACTTGGAACAACTTTATTGAATTCTTAAAGATTCATGATCTACTTATGTGTGTTAATTTGTCTCTTTTATTTCAGAACCATTGTTTAATGAGATGTCTTTACACAGGGAGAACTCTTATGGCAGCACAGAGGAACAGGATACAAGTGGTAATATTTTATTCTGACATAGAAAAGGATGGATCATGAACTTACAATCTGAATTCAGTATTGTTGAAAAAATTTAGAATTTGTTTTTCAAAACATTACTTACAGCTACCATTTATGCTCCTGTGTACTTTTCACAAATTTTCTATTAAACAACAACACTCACAAATTTGTTGCAGTTTAATTGGAATTTAGGTTTCAATTTATAAACCATTTTGTATGAGATATAAATCCTGTATCTATTTTAAATTGATTATTAAAATCCACCAACTTTAATGTTTACATCATTGTAAAAATGTTGTTTTATGATGAGATGCATTTATGAAGAGTACTTTTAATAGTCTATTTTTGATAATTTGTTGGCTGTTGTATCAGTATTAATGCTTTTCTATTGCAAGTAGCTTATCAGAGTTTGTCAAAGCTGCAGTGATTTGAATTTTGACATTCTCCAAGTCTCTGATAAAGTTTGATACACATTTAGAGATGCTGTTTTCTACACATAAAATGGGAAATCTTGACAATATAATTGGACAGATTTTTCTTATCACTAAAATTAAGGAGAAAATAAAACCCAGGTTAATGAAGGTTAAATTAGCTGGGATGTCTATGTGTTAACGGTAGATTTCTCTCAACTTTAAAAGACATCTGGGTCAATGTACTTTAAAATTCTGATATAAAAACTAAGGGTTACAAACATATTTTTTTTAAACGCTTTGAAATTAACAAAATGAAAGTTATTTAATGTAGGTTATATAGGAGAAACTTATTTTTTTTCTAATTGAGGAAACATTAAGCACTTTAATTGGTTAAAATCCCAAGAGAGAATTGTTTTTCCTAGATACTTTCAAAACATCAAATAAAAATAAAGGGGTCACAGAAAAGAAAAAAAATTGTTATATAAACAAAAAAACTCAAATTGTTCTTACAAATTCAGTATTATTATCTGCCCTTGATTATACTTTCATTGTTTCTACTGAACAAATTGAAATGGCATAATGACAAGTTTAATCTTGAAACTTCAAGTATTAGATGTTTCTGTTGTACCAATGTATATTAAATGGTTTATTGTACTATACTTTTTTGCAACATGCACAGAAAGGTTACCAGAAAAAGGACACCCTATTTTCCTTATGTTTTCAAAATAGACATAAATTCATCTATAAAATGACACAGATAAAAAATAATTGGAAATTAAGATTCACAAAAAAAAATATAAATGATTTATTTATGCTTTTCCTTAATATTTTTAATTAGATTTCAGCATTCTGAAAATGTTTGCCTACTAAAATAATTAACTTTACCAATTGTTTTACAGCTTTAGATGACTCCAGTATGTGCCCAGGTGAAACCACCTCTGATCTTTCTACTTACCCAGAGGAGTCGGAATTAGAGACCACTGCCTCAGACAGCTTTTCCTTTGTTGATTTTAAACCAGTGCCAAAAATAAAAGGTATGTACTATTTATTAGAAGATTTGCATATAAACAATTCAGTAGTCCAACCCCATAGGCACTTTATAGAAGAAATATGTGGTATGATCGTCAATGAGACAACTCTCCAATAGAGACAGAATAATGTAAAGGTAAGCAACTACAGGTTAACATAGCCTTCAACAATGAACAAAACCAATACTGCACAGCAATCTTTAAATGACCCGGTATTGACAAATGTAAAACAATTCAAACGAAACTTAATGGCCTGATTTATGTACAAAACAAATATGATATCCACATTACAGGCTCCCGACTTGGGACAACCACATACAGAATGTTGTCTCTTTTTTTGTGTGTGTAATTTGTGTCAACACATTTTTTATCTGGTTTGAAAGCAGATGGTCATTGAAACTACAAGAGAAAACGGTAATATTGTGTTATCCAAAATGCTCTTAATCATCCTGAAATTATTTTAAGATCTTTAAAATTAAATATTATTAAGTTTTAGGAAAATCAAGAAAAGTGTAGTCAGTTTTGTTACCAAAAAGAACCAAAAAAACAAAGAATTATAACAGTTAATTTTAATTGTTAAAAATGCTGAGTTTTAGACCTGAAAAATTGATGGAATGACTTTTAGTTTAAAAATTTCACAGATAGTGTACAGTAATGAAAGAGTATGATTCTTGTTTTCACAAAGTGTTTGACTATTTTACAGGTGATGATTTGGAAGGAATACCAGCAAAGAAAGGAGAGGATGAAGAAGACGATGAATTTTATGATGCTGAGGATGAAAAGGAAGAAAGCCAGGTTGTTGATGAGTTGGATGGAGGTTGTGAAAATATTGAAATTCAACAAAAATTAGAAACACAAACTGGAGAAGAAAATCAGATAGAGCCAGACTTAATAGAGCCTGAAAAAGAAATTCAGTTAGAAAGTGAACAGTTGCAATCAGAAATACAACCCGAAAAAGAAAATTCGGAAGAAACTGAACCCAACAAAACAGAAACCCAACTTGAAGGTGGTAATCAAAATGAAGAGCAGCAATCAGAAATCACAGAGGGACAAGATTTAGAAACTGACGGTCAAAATGAAACAAACATAGAAAATGACAATGAAAAGAAAGGGGATGCAGAAAGTGATGAAGAAGACACCATTAAAGACCTAAGCGATGAAGAACATGGAGAGGAACAATCTAAACCCAGTCAAGATATAGGAGAAATAGACAGCAGATTAAAAGAATGTTCTATCGTTGAGAAAAATAATCCATCAAAAGAAATACAAGATATCAAAACTGATGATTTATCCAATTCTGAAGCTGCTGAATCAGATCAAAATGAGGACCCAAAACATATTATTGAACAATTTATAAAACATTCAGTTGAAGAAGTTGCAATAGAAAAGTATAAAAAAGAAATGGAAGAAAGAGAACTTAGCCTGAAAGAAGATGGACCTAATGCAGTTAACAATAATGTTGAAAAGGATGATGATGACCTTGTACAAGAGATTGATCAATTAACCGTGGAAGATGAAACAGAGAATGCTCAAAAATCAACAGAGGGAGATGAAACAGATAATGCTCAAAAATCAACAGAGGAAAATGTGGAGGACACTGATGATATTGAAAAGACAACTGAAGAAGGAAGTGAAGGAAAAGAGGAGGAAGAGTCACAAACTGATCATGTTAATCCTAGAGACCAAGAGGAAGATGTTGACTTCGCAGGAAAAGAGGTTGAAATACAGAGGACTGGAAATGATGATAATACAGATGAAAACAAAGATAAAGATGATACAACTGAAACTCTAGACGAAGAAAAGGATATAAATGAAGAGGAAACTGTAGATGAAGAAAAGGATACAAGTAAAGGTGATAGGTCACAGAAGGAAACTCTAGACGAAGAAATTTATAAAAGTGATGAGGATGAATCACAGGAAGAAAATCAAGACGAAGAAAAGAACTCAAGTGACGAAGATAAGTCACAGAAGGAAACTCTAGAAGAAGAAAATGACAAAAGTGATGAAGATGACTCACAGAAAGAAACTTCAGACAAAGAAAGAAATAAAGTTGAAGCTGAAGATGATACAGATAAATCTGATGATCTTATTAAGGACGAACAAGCCTAGGACGAAGTTAGAATTGTTATCAAAATGGTTCAATAATAATGAGCCAAAATGCAATGTGGAAAAAAATATGTTCACATTGAATAATGCACATAATGACGATGTATTTTTGTATGATTGAGTTTATTTCCCTTTATGGGTTTGTTAGTTTTAGAATTTATTTTTGTTAACAAAAACAATGACTATTTCACATGTAGCATAATATGTGTTTTGATGAAGAAGGACTATTCATGTTTTGTTACAGATGGTGCTGCTTATTATATAGTGCTTTTGTATTGTTAATAGTATCATATTTAGTTCACACATAGTAGTAGTAGTTATAGATTGGTTTAAGTTTTTATGTGCAATGGAACCGATTTTAAATGAGAAAAGGGAAGTAATTTTTTAAGTCAAATATGATGAAATGTATAGCTTGATCTTCGTGGTTTTTTATTTTCAATTTTTCTCATCCCAAAAGATAAGTCATTTATAAAATAGTAAGCTATCTGATTATGTGCTTATTGCAATTATCTTCGCACCAGAGCTTCATTGGATAGGCAGATATTTGCATATTTTTAAATGGTCATTTTTTCTTCTTTCAAAGTAAGTAGGATACGTTAAAACTATTTCATGCATGGAATAGAACTTTTTTTCACATATCAAGACAATGTTGTCAGCACTGTACTTTAAGACTCATTAACAGATGAAGGTTAAAATTTTGGTCTTTATATAGCAGTTTTGATAAAGATAGAATTTAAATCTAGCAAAAGTCAATTTTTTTTCAGTTCTATTATGCAAGTGTCAAGATTAAAGCTAGGCGTTTTTAGTTTGAAGGAATGTAAAGCAGCACTTAAGACTTGCTAGAGCTTTGAATGATTTATAAGTTAATTGGATAATTCAGTAAGTACCACTAGCATAGAAAAATAGCTGAATACCTGGAAGAACATTTTTGATAGTACAAAAAAGGTGATGGTTGGATGCTTATAGTCCAGTGGCTAATATTTCATGCACATTAAAGATTAAATCACAAATAGAAACTTAAGTTCAGATGACACGTATTGAAACTATGTACCTAAAAGGAATGAACTAGCAATCAAAGTAAGTTATTTTAAGGATAAATAAGGAATTAAACTGTTTAAAAAAGATATGATCCAGAACTTTAATTTGAGATAATTGGAGGGAGGTATTTATAGAACAAGAGAAGTGATGTAGAAAATGAACTTTTATTAAGAGCCAAATATTTGTTTAAAAATTGGTACAAAAAGAATATGAATGGCTGATAGCTGTAAAGTGCTAATTGTGGATAGAGTTCATATTTAATGGTATAAATTTGGCATTGCAAATAATTCTTGAACGGATTGTTTTACTTAGAAAACATCATATCAGATGACCATCACTGATTTATACCTGCCTAAAACTCTGTAGTTATCTTAATTCAACACAATTACTGTATATATTCTGTAAACAATGGTAACATTTCTGTGGCATTTTGCACATGCTTTTACAGTTTTAATGTAGTAAAGCATTCTCTGCTGCAAGTATATACAAATTAATGACATCACATTGGGCATAAGGGGCATAAATACATAACTGTTGTATCAAAAAATGATTTCAGATTTTGGTTGTGTCTGATTATTTTTAGTTGTATCAAAGAATTTGTCCTAAGCTATAACATGGCAGTAAAATGTGTGTATATTTACACCTGTACTGGTATTCATGTCAAATTTCAGATTGCACAGGATAGCAGTTTATGAATTATGCGTTCTTATTTTTTATATTGAAAGAAGTTTCTGTTGGTAATCATGTGACCTACTGTTTTATTATCGCAAAGTTGTTATTAAACTGTTTATCTTAACTTTAAGTTATTGTATATTCTGGCCATAATTTAAGATTAAAAGCTTTTTGACCAATTGCCCTACCAACAACAAGTGGAAATACAAACTATGGAATGGCTCGACAACCATTCAAGGCAAATACTGCATTGCAAGGATCTTATTAGGGGGTTCTGATCCCTGGTTCCAATTACTGTTTTGTCAGATTTCATTATTCCTCTTATACTATGTATGTAAGTAATTCTTATTCTTTGTAATTTCCTGTGTCCCGCTAGACTTCATTTCCCGTTTTCACGACACAATAATTTTACTTTCACATGTAACACTTACCAGTACAAAAAAAATCAGCAATCAAGTGTCACACTTCGACCCCAATGAGACCCACTTGCAAGGTCTAACATACACGGCTGGTAATCTACACACGCAGAACATTTGGTTCTGCAATGAAAACCGTGAGAGGATTTTCCGGTTGTCCTTGAGTGGAGCAATTGTCACCGCTTCAAAGGGTATACACATTTCTAAATCGCAATTTTCTTATTCATCTGATCAAAATATTGAATATAGGAGAATGCCATGCTGTGGTGAATACTTTAACGAAGAGATACATGTATCATTTACTGTTGTACGTGGAGTTGAACTCCTACAAAATCAGTTGTCGCAAGAGAATTTGCCGAAAAAAGTGACATTTAGATTTCGAAATGGTTCTATTAACAGACCTACAAGTTCAAATTTACTTTTTATTCGGTCAATGGGTATGAATGTCGTTTTGGGCGGTGTGTACGCTATCCGGTGTTGATAGACAACTTAATAAATCTAAAAACCTCATATTTTCATTTTGTCATGCGTGAGGGGATCGGTTCTGATTGAGGACATCGTGAATGCGTGAGGGGACTTGGAACTATATCTGTATATATAAGCCATCAGTCGTTGAAAGTTGCCTTGATATTGTTTGATTGTTTATGAAAAAACAAAGGAGTAGGTCCGGTAAGGACTGATTTTGGCCTCAAATTTCAGGTTCATCTTTTGAAAGATTTTGACCATATTTTAATCACTTAAGGGTCTATTTCATTTGATTCAATTAGTTTATGTGAAAGATTTTAACTGATTTAGACACAAGAAACGATCCGATTCAAGCTGAAATATGAAAAACTATCAAATATGCCGGAAAATGTAACTTTTCAGATGTTTTTTTGTGAAAAATGGAAGTGGCCGCATCCGTGTTCATCCACAACCTTTATATATGTTATGTATTATCATGAAATACAACTTACATTTCAATATTAAGGATAAACACGAATGCGGTCACTTTCGTTTTACACGGAAACCGTCAAAAAATTAACTAAAACGCTAGAATTGTGGAGATTTCAGTAATTAAGCATGACGTAATGGTGCAACTACCCAATATATGTGCATTGTATTGCCAAAAACAGCCTATATTTATGTAGCAGAAGCATTCTTCTATTCAATAAATAACTAAGTTTACATTTTAACAATTTTGTAAAACTGCTATATTTTGTGGCCAAAAAGGGGTCTTACTGGACCTTTGTGTGCATAAATAAAAATTATTAGATAGAATTTTCTTTTTATGAATAAAATTCTAACCAATAAATTTCAAATATGTCTCCAAATTCTTGGATTTGGGCAAGTAATCGGTATAGTTTACTACCACAATTTGATATTAATTAATGTTTTAATTTCATTGTTATATCAGTATTGTAAATCTTATCCTATAAAACTTCACTGGTTGCAAAATTATGAATTATTCGAAATAACAAAGATGTTATTATTCCAGGCCTAACCGTATTAGGCACAACTTTTTGAAACTTTTGTTCCTTAATTAATGTACCTGTATTGGCTTTCGAACTTTTATCTTAGCGTCAATGGTAAGCCTTGTGTGGACGAAAGACGCGTCTAAGTTTTTTTTTTTAACCTGGTACCTTTTGTTATCTATAATTGGTGTGTGTCTCTGTCCTATATGTTCTCTCATTTATTTTTATTGTAGTCCTGTCATGTAGTGTTGTCTTTAAATGATATATTTACCATTGCCGTAGAAGCGGGAGGTTTGGCATGCCACAAAACCGGGTTCACCCCACCATTTTTTCTTAAAATGTCCTGTGCCAAGTGTGTGTGTTAAAGTTAAATGTTAACTGTGTTTCTGTTGTGTCGTAGTTTTCCTCTTATATTTGATGTGTTTCCTCAGTTTTAGTTTTTAGTCCGAATTTGTTTTTCTCAATCAATTTATAAATTTCGAACAGCGGTTTACTACTGTTGCCTTTATAGGAGACATATTTGCAATTTATTGATTAGACTGTTTATTCATGTACAGAAATTTTTGTAATTTATTGTATAAATCAAAATTTTCAAACAAATATCATAATTTGTGTTTTAGCCATTCATTTTTTTTTTAAATACGCAATATAAGGGGAGTTAACTCTTTTCGTAAAAAATATATACTGGGCTGATGGGCTGATATGAAATTTTTCAACTTTTATCTGTAGATAGAAACAAATCGTTGACATATTTTTTCCTTTTATTATTCGTAAAACATATCTTCCCACAATATATTTATAAATTCTATTTCACTAATTTTGTTTATGCACACAAATGTGTTTTTTCATGAACAATCTGACCACATATAGGCAACTTTCAAAGACTCATAGTTTTGAAATAATATTATGATTTTACGTCCCCTCACGCATTCACGATGTCCTCAATCAGAATCAATCCCCTCACGCATGACATAATAAAAATATGAGGTTTTTAGATTTACTAAGATGTCGATCAACACCGGACAGCGTACACGCCGCCCAAATCGACATTCATACCCATTGACCGAATAAAAAGTAAATTTGAACTTGTAGGTCTGTAAATAGAACCATTTCAAAATTTAAATGTCACTTTTTTAGGCAAAATCTCGTGCGGCAAGTGATTTTGTAGGAGTTCAACTCCACGTACAACAGTAAATGATACATGTATCTCTTCGTTAAAGTATTCACCACAGCATAGCATTCTTCGATTTTCAATATTTTGATCAGTCGAATAAGAAAATTGCGATTTAGAAATGTCTATATCCTTTGAAGCGGTGATAATTGCTCCACTCAAGCACAACCGGAAAATCCTCTCAAGGTTTTCATTGCAGAACCAAATGTTCTGCGTGTGTAGATTACCAGCCGTGCATACTAAGGAAAAAAATGAAGATTAAAGCCACATATAAATATGGCCAATCATCAGAAATAAGCAAACTAGAATTTGGAAGCCAATTGAATTTCGAATAAACTACAATCCTGGCTTACAACAGACGCATGTACTAACTACTTGCACAAATTGACTTGATATTGTCCCTTTCTTCATCCAACTAGCCCAAGTAAACGATTATAACCATTATGAAACATCTGACTAAAAATAGTTAAACAAAAACAAATTACAAATAAAGAATAACCGACTTAAAATCAGCTTAAGAAAACAACAAATTGGGAGAAACCATGTGTAACTAAGTTACCATTGTCACATGTCCAGGGTCCTTCACCTCATTTTTGTCGAGCCTTCGACTTTAGTCGAAAAAGCGAGACTAAGCGATCCTACTTTCTGGCAGCGTCGTCGGCGGCGTCCACAAATATTCACTCTGTGGTTAAAGTTTTTGAAATTTTAATAACTTTCTTAAACTATACTGGATTTCTACCAAACTTGGACAGAAGCTTGTTTATGATCATAAGATAGTATCCAGAAGTAAATTTTGTAAAAATAAAATTCCATTTTTTCCGTATTTTACTTATAAATGGACTTAGTTTTTTCTGCGGGGAAACATTACATTCACTCTGTGGTTAAAGTTTTTAGAATTTTAATAACTTTCTTAAACTATCCTTGGTCTGAACCAAATTTTGACAGAAGCTTGTTTATGATCATAAGATAGTATCCAGAAGTAAATTTTGTAAAAAAATAAATCCATTTTTTCCGTATTTTACTTTTAAATGGACTTAGTTTTTCTGCGGGGAAACATTACATTCACTCTGTGGTTAAAGTTTTTAAAATTTTAATAACTTTCTTAAACTATCCTGGGTTTGTACCAAACTTGGACAGAAGCTTATTTATGACCATAAGATAGTATCCAGAAGTAAATATTGTAAAAAGATAACTCCATTTTTTCTGTATTTTACTTTTAAATGGACTTAGATTTTCTTCCAGTTAACATTACATACAGTCTGCAGTTTAAGTTTTCAAACATTAATTAGATTCATTAACTATCCTAGATGTTTACCAAACTTGGACAGAAGCTTCTTACAATCAAAAGATAGTATCAAGAGGAATTTTTTTATTGATTTTTTTTTCCTCATTTTTTGTTGAGCCTGCGATTTACAGCAAAAGTAGGCGAGACACTGCGTTCCGCAGAACCCTTACAAATTTTCATAGTTCAGTAACTGCTGCTTTATATTTCAGAAGGTAGAAGACCTGGATCCTTTATGCTTTGTATATAGATACCTTTATTTTATATGTGTGAACCTTGCAAGGTCTTGCCCATCAATCAGTTTTTCACTTGAAATCTACATAATTTCATGGATCATTGTGTATTGAATGATTGTAAGGTGCACAGGTCATCTGACCTTGACCTAATTTTAATGGAGCAATTGTTAAAAGTTTTTGTGTTTTAATCTGTTGATATAGGTCAACTACATTTGGTGTATGAAAATATTTTACTATGAACATGTCAGTCTGGCATGTTCTATTTGACCTTGACTTCAGTTTTATGGTTCATTGCTCAATGTAATCTTTTGGCTTTGTTTTTTTCTGATACTATAAGCAACAGGTCAAATATATTTGGTGTATGGATTTATTGTAAGTAGTTAATGTCTTTCTGACAATTATCATTCAACCATGACCTCATTTTCATAGTTCTTAGTTATTATGTTTTTCTGGTTAAAAGTTTTCTTTCTTGGATGTCTAATTATAGGTCAACTATATTTAAAGCATATAAGTGAATATAATCATTGTAATTAGGTGTACATGTATTTCCAGTTCGGTTTATCCGACCTTGATCTCATTTTCTTTGATCATCATCACATGTTCATTTTATGTGATAGTTGTTATAAAGCTTGTGCACTCTTGCATTAATACAGTAGGCAGTATGTCAGCAATATTTGGTGTTCTGAATGATTGGAAGGGTAACAATACAAAAAAGGAAGATGTGTTATGACTGGCAATGAGACATTTCTTGACAAGAGACAAAATGTTACAGAAATTAACAACTATGTCATCTTACGACCTTCAACAATAAACAAAGCCCATAACACAAAGTCGGCTATAAAAGCCACCAAAATGAAAAAGGTAAAACAGTTTCAAAAGAAAACATATGGTCTAATTTATGTACAAAAAAAAGATGAATGAAAAACAAATATGTAGCCAAGCAACAGACGACACTACTCAATTACAGGTGCATACATAATGTGCCTGTCTGGGAAGCATCATCTGAAATTGACTTAATATTAATTGTTCATTGGTCAATGTTCAGTCTTGCGTTTTGGTCTTTTTTCAAATACTCCAAACAGTAGGTCAGCTTTATTTAGTGAATGGAATGATAGTAAGGTGCACATGTCCGTTTGGAAGGTATAATCCTACCTTCACCCTATTTTCATGGTTCATTTATCAATGATAAGTTTTTTTGTGTTTTTCTATTGCGATAATCAATCTGTCAGCTATAGTTTGGTTTATAAAATAATTGTCAGTGAAACATAAATTTGAGTGGAAATGGGGAATGTGTCAAAGAGACAACAACCCGACCACAGAACAATCTGCAGAAGGTTACCAATAGGTCTTCAATGCAGCGAGAATGTCTGTCTGGTGGGATCTTTTAAGATGTGAAGGTTATGTGATACTAGTAGTTAAACTTGTCTCATTGGCAACCATACCACATATTATTTTTTACGTTATAGGTCAAGGTACTACCTTCAACATGGCTCACCCTGAACAGCAAGCTATAATGAGCCCCAAAAATTACTAGTGTAAAACCATTTTAAAAACGGGAAAACGAACGGTTTAATATATACTTGCTTAAGAGGTGCATAGCGTTCCAGATAACCCCTCCTACAGTTTGATTGCTTGGAATTTTTCACTTCGCTGACTGTTATAAATATATGTTGAAGGTGTGCGTGCTGTCATGGTTTTGATTTTTATTGATATTTGCTCTTTCATGAGGGAGTTGAACTTTTTTATCATGTTAATTAGGAGTATATACTTACATAAGAGGTGCAAAGCGTTTCTGGATATATCTCCCACAGTGAACCATAGACCTATTTGCTCCCATGCTCAACTTTGTGTTTTTTTAAATAACACTGTGCATCTACAGGGGCATCATGTGTGTCTCCAGACAAAAAATATCTGATAGAAAGTCTTTGTACTTCAGAGTGGAGTGCAGGGGTATCACTTTGTAAATAAAATATTCACGTATGAGTAATGGGATAACTGAATATATACAGTTATGTGGTCAAGTCCGTATCTCGGATACTATGAGCAGTAGGTCAAATGTATTTGGTGTATGGAATGATTGTAAGGTGTAAAAGACCGACCGGCAGGTTTTATCTGACATTGACCTCAATTTCATGATTCATTGGGCATTGTTTTGCTTTGTGGGTTGGTTTTTTTATACGACCGCAAAAATTGAAAAAATTTTGGTCATATATTGGTATCACGTTGGCGTTGTCGGCGTCTTCCGAAGACATTTGGTTTCCGCATTATAACTTAAGTTGTTAATAAAAAATATATGAAATTTAAGCACAAAGTTTATGACCATATAAGGAAGGTTGGGATTGATTTTGGGAGATTTGGTCCCAACAGTTTAGGAATTAGGGGCCAAAAAGTGCCCAATAAGCATTTCTTGGTTTTTGCACTATAACTTTAGTTTAAGTAAATAGAAATCAATGAAATTTAAACACAAGGGTTATGAATACAAAAGAAAGGTTGGAATTGTTTGATATCAACAAAAATTGAATCATTGGGGTTCTTTGATATGCTGAATCTAAACATGTATTTAGATTTTTGATTATAGGCCCATTTTTCAAGTTGGTCCAAATTGGGGTCCAAAATTAAACTTTGTTTGATTTCAACAAAAAATGTATAAACTAAGTATGGGGTTCTTTGATATATATGCTTAATCTAACCATGTAATTCAGTGGTTGTCGTTTGTTTATGTGTTACATATTTGTTTTTCGTTCATTTTTCTATATAAATAAGGCCGTTAGTTTTCTTATTTGAATTGTTTTACATTGTCTTATCAGGGCCTTTTATAGCTAACTATGCGATATGGGCTTTGCTCATTGTTGAAGGCCATACAGTGACCTATAGTTGTTAATGTCTGTGTAATTTTGGTCTTTTGCGGATAGTTGTCTCATTGGCAATCATACCACATCTTCTTTTTTATATCTATTTAGATTTTGATGTTTGCGCCCGGTTTTCAAATTGGTCTAAAGGGTCCAAAATTGAACTTTATTTGATTTTTGATCAAAAATTTAATTCTTGGGGTTCTGCTGAATCTAACCATGTATTTAGATTTTGGATATTGGACCATAATAGGTAATGTCGAATTTGAAATTTAAAGTTTTTAAGTTTAAGTTCTGAAACCACATTCATTATGTGTCAGAAACATGTGTTGTGTCAACTATTTAATCACAATCCAAATTCAGAGCTGTATCAAGCTTGAATGTTGTGTCCATACTTGCCCCAATGTTCAAGGTTCGACCTCTGCGGTCGTATAAAGCTGCGCCCTGCGGAGCATCTGGTTCTCAGATACTTTAAGGAAAAGGGCCAAAATATTGTTTGTATTGCATGTAAGTTTCATCTGATCTGTCTGGTGGGTTTCATTGACTTTACTTCAGTTTGAAGATTCATAGGTCAATGTTAACATTTTGCTGTTTTAGGTACTACAAGCGATATGACATCTATGTTTGGTGTATGGGAAGATTGTTAGGTGTACATTACTGATTAATCATTGATACCTTTAATTATAAAATTAAGATTTATAAGATTTAGTATTATTGCCAATGAGACAACTCTGAACAAGAGACTAAATGACACAGAAATTAACAACTATGGGTCACCATACGGCCTTCAACAATGAGAAAAGCCCATACGCATAGTTAGTTTTGTGATACCTTCATAACATGAATTAAATCATAAGTAAACCAGGCGACTCATTTCAGCCTCTGCACTGCACTCTTATTATGAATTGATTGGAGTGAATGTCATTAAATTTAATGACAATTTTTACCATATCCTGTAGAAATTCTATGTTTTGGGCAAAAACCAGAGATGATGAAAGAGAAGCTATACAGAAAAAAGTCGATAAGCAATAAAAAAAAAAAGAAAAAAAAAAGAAAATGTTCGTCATGAAATTTTATTCTGGTCTACATTGATGAAGTATTCGTTGTTGGAGATGTTGCATGCATGACACCGACTCTTTAGAGCCTCTTGTTTACGCTTTCCACCAGTTTTGTCCAGAATTATTAGTGGCAAATGTTTAAGTAATAGGTCATGTGATCTATAAAAAAGGCGTTTGTAATTTAGTCACATGCAATTTTCGTTACCTGTAAAATTCATACATGTCGAGAGAGAAAATCTTGATCTATAAATGTATTAATAATTAAACTAATCATTTTAAATATATCTAAAATATGCAATACCCTAACCTCAAATGACTTAATTATGAGTTATCAATGTTAAAGTCAATAAAACACACCAATATCATTCATTCAAAAAAAGGTCTGAATCATGCAAAAGGAAAGAAATTTAAATACTGAGGCTAATTTTCATTGTGGACCAATAGAAATGTCGAGTTGTTAGTCTTCAAATTTGGCCTTCACGGTCTTTTGTAATTTCTGATTGGTTGAACCATGTTGCTGTTATGATTCTTAGCAAGTGTTTTTTCTTTGGTTCCAACAGTATTAAAGTGACAGCGAAGGTCAAACTTCACATTGGCACCACATGGGATGCAACATTTTGCTTTTATTTTAAGTAAACCAAATCAAGCCATGCAGAAGTGTTCCCTTGAAATTTGTTATCAAGTGTCTACCCTTTTCTCGATTAAAAGTTTTATATTACTTGAAGGGGTCTGATTGTCGAAGATCTATGTAGACCAACGGATACAACTAAAACTTTACTTGTCTGAAAAGTTCGATAAGTGGTCTTACTTTGGTGCCGATTGTTATAATTCAATATGGTCTCCATTTGAGATCAAAGTTTACATCGAAACCCGATTTGGAAATAACATTTTACTTCTCAATTTCAAGAACAATTAAAAATATATCCCTAAGAGCGGCTGAATTAATTGATTGTTGTTATTAATTTGGTTTTAAAAGCATATCTTTGTAACTTGGTCAAAATAAATCCAGAATTTAAGGAACTTTGTGAAATTTGACAGACGATGCACTTATTTGTTCATTCATTTAGGATGTTTATACGCATCTTTGTTCTGATTAACAGTTTTCTGTTAATTAGTATTGATAATTGTAATCTGCTAGTTGCAGTAAGGACCGTAATGGCATTGTGATATGCAAATATCACCATCAGTAGATTTTTCTATTTAGTTCAGTATTGCGAGAAATTACCCTTCGCACTAAGATTTCTGACCCAATCTAGTGCGAAATGATCACAGCTTTCTTACAACATCATATGTGCATGACGATTTGCACAATATTGTTGGTGCTATTTACGTGTGTGCTGATAGGCATGTTGGTAGTATGGTAGGGATTATTTAGTGTTTTAAAGTTATGTAAGAAGAAAATACCAAGGCTAGCATTTGGAAATAGGTAGAATCAAATTCATAACAGTGTGGTCGACGGTAAAACGGTTATTAGTAATTCTACTGAAAAAATTACCTATAACTTGTTTGTCGTTGGCGATGATTTTATGCTCACTCAGTCTATCGAAGGCCTTCAAGTGTGGATTTAAATAATCACTTGTTACACATTTTGATACATAAAATGAAACTATCTTTTCACAAATCATTTAAGGAATTTGTTTTAGATAATTGTTATACCATCACTTACAACAGTTTCACTTTTAAGAATATTAATGTCCAGAGTTGATATCAATAAATAATAATATAAAAAAAAAAGTTTATTCATGGTAAAAAAAAAAAAAGTTAATGGAGACCCGCGTTATTTCAAAAAAGATCTTAATGATTAAGAGAACAAAAACTTCTACGTTGTGATCATTTAAGAGTGGCCTACTATGTATTCAATGCTAACCATGTGGGCTTTGTTTTGTTTTTTATACCATAACGCGGTTCGTTCATTCAGATATTTGTCAGTTTGCCTTGGCTCTTCAAGTCCAACACACAACTTCTCACGAAATTGGTATTTTTTCTTATAAAAACTACATCCATGTGATGTATTCTTTTCATGGAGAATGAATGTTGCACTTTATTTTATTTGTTGTCCGGGTTTTTTTTTTTTGTGTGTATCATTGTCGTATAAGACAACCTGACTCTTCTTTATTCAAATTCAAAAACATACGAGATGGCAATTATGACACAAAATAACTAAATTAAACTTCCAGCAGAAGAAAGATAATGAACATCGCTTTTATAGTCTACTAAATATCGAAGTCAAAAAGTGGTCTTTTTAAAAATATGTAAATTTATAAAGGAAACAACAAACAAAATAGTTCGAATATGTATATTGGAAAAAGTAACGATGTGTAAATCATAACAATTATTTTATTTATCATGCGACTATCGTATAAGTGAGAGGTTTTCTAGCTATATAACTAGGTAATCCACCGTTTCTACACAAAGAAATGTCTGTACCAGATCAGGAATATGACGGGTGTTTTCCAGTGTTGTTTTTCTTTAGCGGAAAAGTCGTTGTTAACATTAGCGGTGGTGTGGATTTTAGATGAATTGTGGACTTTTTCACATTAATGAGGTCTTTAGTTTAAATTGTTTAACATGTGTCATTTAGGGACTTTTTATAGCTTACTATACGGTAAGGGTTCAATCGGAACAACTCGGCCTTTCTGGTTGCACGAAGAAATAACTATTGTATGCGTAGCGAGAATGGCCGAGTAGTTACGATTGGTTAAGGGTTTTGCTCAGTGTTGCGGCGTTTTGCATTTGCGCCGATCTGCATTTCATTTGCGCCAATTTTTCTTTCATTTGCGCCGATTTTTATTTTCATTTGCGCCGATTTTTTTACAGGTAAATTACAGGTGAACAGATATAAGAAGACGTGATATGAGTGCTAATGAGAAAACTCTTCATCCAAGTCATGTTATTTTTCATTCATTAGAGACCTCTATCGTTATAGCCACTTGTACAAATTTAATGAATTATCAATCATAACACGTATATATAAGTGATGTACCCTGCTCACCACGGGGAGGTAGAAGAAGGCCTACAAGATACATCTCCAAACTTTTCCATGGCCGTATCCGTAGTTCTTCAGCCTCTGTCTGTCGGACATCTGCCACATGGTTATATTCCGATATGTATGGCCCTCGATGATTAAAGACTTGACTCCTCGGTCCGTTTCAGTGTGCAATATGTCCATCGTGTTACAACGAAGTTTCAGAACAATATATGAATCAAAATTAACATAACTGAACAACATTAATAACCAGATTTTACCAATGGTATAGTACCGTACATGTACAAGTATTAACTTACCTATAAATCCAATTAGGAGCAATTATAAAATCGGCGCAAATGAAAGAATGTATATTTTCAAAATCGGCGCAAATGTCATACGCCCCAGTGTTGAAGGCCGTATAGGGACCTATAGTTGTTACCTTCTACGTCATTGGTTATCATACCACATTTTATCGGACCACAGATGAATTATCACGTTGTGATTGGTTAAACGCCGTCACGTGGTGACCCCCTATGAGACCGTATGGGGTTAGTAAGTTTCATATGGGGTTCGTGACGCGTTAATGGCGACGTCATCTATTAATGTTGTTGTGTTTCGTTGTTTATTTTTCAACAAAACGCCGCAGAAAAAGTCCAGCGTCCGATAAATTCGTTATACGGTTAACTACTGACCCCCTACGGATCCATAGAGGGTGAATAAAATTCATAGGGGACTCGGCCTCCGGCCTCACCCCCTATGGATTTTACTAACCCTCTATGGATCCGTATGGGGTCAGTAGCGAACCATATAACTTATAATATATTTACATGGTCGAATATTTCTGAATATCTTGCTCATTGGAATAAGACAAGGGTGACCTACGTCAATCCTATTAAAACAGGGACTGAAACAAGGACTTTTACTGAAATCTGTTTACATTGTAAAGGGAAATAAAAAGAATTATGTCATTGTTTTCTTACAAAAAAACAATAAATTAAGTAAAATTCACCGCTTGTAAGTAAATTCGAGAATTTTGTAAGCCAATGAACGTCTTTAAAACATTTGCTGGTATATTTTATACTCTTTAATCTAAACTAGAACGATTGGATGAGTAAAAAGGCGGGGCAAAATAAAGTATTTTCCCATGATGTTAAGTTTGGCTATGTCAAAATCATATATAAAGTGCAAAATTTACTATCGATCATGTGCAAAATCTTGTTCGATCACTTCATCAGGTGTTATATATACATAAATGTAAGTTTTAGTCATTTTAGTAAACTTGGATAATTTCCAATGACAAATTTTCGTCACAAGGTCTTCGTCTCTGCTTATTCTCTTTCGATAATAGTGACATACGAACCATCAAAAGCAGCCGAAACTTGTGTTATCTATTTTTGAGGTATACGAGAAATATTTTCCTCCATGTAACGTAAATAATAAAAAAAAAATCAAATATTGTTTAAAAGTAACTGCTTAATCGTGTCACATAGTTCCTTTACAAGAACCGTTATTGACATCATTGAAATATGATTTGCGTCGCTCAAGGCAAATAATTGGACAACTTCCTGTTTCTCTGTGTATGTAAAAATATACGCTATTAGATAAACAGAGGTAAGTGTTTAATTTATTATATTCTTTATTTATTTAATTTCATAATAATTTAAATAAAGCTTTCCATTTGTGTATTCGTATCCATGTTTCGTATGCCAAATGTTTATTAAAAATAGCCATGTTTCGTATGAAATGTTTATAAAAAATAACATGCGAAATCAGATGTTCTGGAGTCAAGTTAGAGATGATCTTCTTCTAATTATGGACATATCATAAAATTGGAACCACTATAGTCGAAAGCATTTCACGTTTTTCTAATCTTTTGGTATTTTCTGTTTAATTTTGTCTTTCTTGCAGTTTCGGACATAGTTTAAAACTATGGGAACCAAAGGGAATATTAAATGCTGTGCAGCCGTGTTTCATTTTCTGATATTTGTAAGTATATCTAATGAGATTGGATTGTTGATTTCATTGAATTCGTTTGTTTAGTCTGAATTCTTTTGACGTTTCTTAGAACATAACAAAGAAAAACGGGATACAACAGTTGTGGATAAATATGCTAATTAATATGTTCTGTTTTGCTCTTTTACTTCTGTCGGTCTGTCTTAATGTTAAAATAAGGAGATGCCGACTAAAACCACCACGCAGAGTCTAAATGACATGGGTATAAGCAATCACAGCTCTTCAACAATGAGCAAAATCCAGGTCAGCTATTAAAGGCCCCGACATGAGAAAATGTAAACAAATTAAAGGAGAACCACAAGGGCATCTGAATAATGAAAACAAAACAACAATAAGAAAATAACAATTTAGAAAACATTTTATCACTTATTTAATTAGGTGATCCCATTTTATGAATGTAAGCGTATTTTAATTCCATTACAAATTGAAATCTATTTATGAATGTAAGAATATCGAAGCTTATTTGAAGAATTATTTTTATTCCATTATAATTTTAAATTCCTTCAGATCGCTGGTGTATCCAGTTTGTCTATGGGAATATACATCATAGCCTCCGACTATGGAGCACACCAGTTGTCTGCTGTCCTAGGTGACGAACTGTACCATGTAGCTGCCTACATAGCTATAGCCGGAGGAACCGCCATCGCCATTATTTCACTGTGTGGTGTCTGTGGATCTCTGAAAGAGAAGAAATGTGTCTTGGTCATTGTAAGTAAAACACTGTAGGCAGCAACCATTTGATTTTCTGTGGGGGGGGGGGGGGGGTATGGGTTTTTTTTTTACCGACAAACCGAAATAATTTTTTTTCTTTCAATTTTAGCATTACATATAGTGGCAGCTGAGGGTGAAACAAACAATTTTTTTTTCTCAGGGTCCAAAACAAATTATTTTTTTCACCAAAACCTGGAAACAAACTTTTAAAAAAAAAAAAAAAACATAGCCCCCCCCCCCAGAAAATCAAATGGTTGCTGCCTTATGGCACAGAACAAAGGAGAGGCTGTAAATGTTTTTTTAGTCTAAATAATTCAATTGGTATAATACTTTTTAGCATACAATTGAAGCAACACATACAGTAGTTAGTCATGACTTTCTTAAGAAACTATATCACGAGTTGGTTGACCGAATATAGTTTCACAGATGATAGTGGATATGTTCCTTACGCGAAACTACAACCCCCTTCCCTTAACACGAATGTAACCTACCGAATTAGACTATTTACCGGGTTTGTAATAACATGAGCAATACGATGCCCGGGGGGCCACATATGCCCGTATGGAGAAAGATCTGCTTCCCCTTTCGGAGCACCTGAGATCACTCCAAGTTTTGGTTGGGGTTTGTTTTGTTTAGTCTTTAGATTCTATGCTGCGTCTTGAGTACTATCATTTGTCTGTCTGGTGTTTTTTTGGGTTTTTTTTTAGCCATGGCGTTGTCAGTTTGTTTTTCGATCTTTGAGTTTTACTGTCCCTCAGGTATCTTTCGCCACTCTTTTAATGTTGGTCTTCCGCATTGTAAGAATTATCCAATTTTCTCAACATTCAATTGAAGCAACACATTGTAAGCATCCAACAAGGCTACTAGTACCCGACTACAAATATATTACTTCAGACGCGTTTCTTCTAAATAGGGTTCACTAAAGGAGCGCTCGATTATTATTATTATTATTATCATTATTATTATCATTATTATTATTATTATTATTATTATTATTATTATTATTATTATTATTATTATTATTATTATTATTATTATTATTATTATTATTATTATTATTATTATTATTATTATTATTATTACCATAAACGTTATTATTATTATTATTATTATTATTATTATTATTATTATTATTATTATTATTATTATTATTATTATTATTATTATTATTATTATTATTATTATTATTATTATTATTATTATTATTACCATAAACGTCAAGAAAGAAAGCGAACATCTGCAGATCCCCAAACGGTGTCTACAACAATCAAATACCAGACTACCAGTCTAGTCCACCAAATACACCGCAAGAAAAGATGTGCAAAGCTGTTTTCATTTGTTCAATGGTGCTTTAATTTGTTTCATTTAAACTAAAGATTGTTATTTTTTTTAATTTTCAGTACACAGTTCTCATGGCGATAATTCTCGTAATATTACTAGTCACAGCAATCCTCTTATTCGTTTTCGTTGGACAGGTATGTTTTATTAGAAGATTTGAATACATTCGTTTGGATTCGTTTCTCTTAGTTATAGATTTGATTAAGTTTTAACTCTTTCCACATACATTTTCTATGGTGTCCTAAGGCACATTAGATATATGTATATTATGAAAAATGATGTTAACAATTAAATGAAACAAAGAGATGGTGATTGTAAACTTAAATATTTTTTTTCCCTTGATGATTGATAAATATCGATAACATGAGGATATTAACAAAAAGCGGATAAGAGAAAAATAAGAGATCAGTACACGTAAAAGTTAATTTCAGATGTCTGGTAAAATTCAGAAATCTATGAAGATTGCTTTAGTTAACAAATATGGTGTGAATTTGGATCATTCTGAAAACAGAATGGTAACAGAAGTATGGGATCTGATGCAGAAGAACGTAAGTATAATCTACAGAAAATGTTATATTTTGGGGAAATAGAAAGAATGCAACTCTCTGAGAGGGCAAACCCAACGACAGAAACATCAAAAAAATTAAAGACAAATAAAAATCAAATTGTAAGCTTATGTAAACATTAGCTACATACATTTCTCTTTTTCCATTCTCAATTTTATATACTAGCATTTGAATATGCCTTAGTAAACAGACATATTATCAAGCAATCGTACTATTGTCCAATGATATAAAACCATATCTTAAAAAGCTTCAAACATTGAAAAGAAGTTCAGAAAATTTTAATTCACTATTCAACATTGCCAATAGTTTTGTTTAGAAGGGGAGACATAGAGCAACTTTGGCATGCTCCAATTTTGAACTTGTAATAATTGATATTTTTATCTTGTTTTATTTTTAAGTTTGCTTAAGGAAGTTTGCTGCTCAGTTTCATAATAAAAAAAAACTTTCCATAAAACTAGTATATATTGATAGGTGATTAATTTAAGAATAAAAAAAAAACAAAAAAAATATAGTGGTCAATGTGCTTGTTTCCGAAATATTAGCCATTAACATTTTGCTGGAAAAATATTCTCTCTTGATTTTTCAAAGCTTTTTTATTGACTAGATAAAGTTCTCAAAAACTATTAAAAAATAAATAAAATTTTATAAGACTTTTACAAATGGCTAATAATTATACAATTATTCAAATTCTACATGGAAAAGATTTATAAAAAGAAATATGGATAAAACCAGAGGATTTCGAAAATCTGTCAAAATGTCAAAACACGACAATCAAACATCCTTAAAACTATTTAGATAACGATTATCTTATAAAATCTTCAACCATCCTTTCCATTTTATTGATCTGACAGTTGGAGTGTTGTGGAGTACACGGAGGAGTCAATTCGACAGATTCGTGGGCGATATACAAAATTAAATCTCAATGGTACAAGCAGGGAAACAACAGTAAGTAAACAGATTGTACATTTATTAACGTATGGTAAATATGTCGGTGTTTAAAAATAAGAGATACTGTCATGTCCTCATCATTGCGAAATTTGTAATGGAAAACAATAAATAAGTTGTGTTTATCTCCTAGAATGAATTGAATAAACAATCATATTCAGAAGTAAACGATACGTGAAGGCAGAACCAAAGATGATTTGCTTTCTACATAACTATTTGAAATTAGATAAATATTCAAAGTTATACAAATATTAAGACATGTTTAGAAGAAGCTTCATACATCATTGTACATTATAATAAAGAATCAAGAGAGCCGTGGTGTAGTGGTTAGTGCATCGGACTACTAACACAAAGGTTCCTGGTTCGATTCCCGTATGGGATGAAAATTTCAGGAACTCAATTTTCGGCTCTCCCTTGACACCATGTGCGAGTATGGTCTTGAGGAAACGATGATAGTCCGTCGGACGGGGACGATAAATGGCTGGCCCGTGTTAAGAGAGAGCCACATCTCTTGCACGTTAAAGACACCCTTGTAGATTTCGAAAAAGAGTAGGCTAATGCCGCTACAAGGCAGCGCTCGCAACCGCAAAGTGGAAAGGGATTAATATAAGTTGCAAAACTTGTTTCCCAATCCACTATAAATAAATACGTTTAAACTAATAAAGAATAAGAATGGCTTATAAAAAGAATTCATATCCCCTATAACTTTAAATGTGAAATTTTGACTGTACAAATGTCTTTAAATATTTGTGAGACACATAATACTGAGAGTCTTTTAAAATAAAGTTAAAACAATAGGATCCAAGATGGTTCAAAGTATCGTGTAAAATAGTTTAGGTCAGAGATTAATCGACCGACAGTCACTTATTACTTGAGCCCTTACATAGCTTTTGCTTAAAGATAGAATTGCAATAAGCCGGTACACTTTTGATAAAAATAATAATTGACAAACTACTGAAATTAATATGTACGAAACTAAGAGCAAATTCATAACCCACAAGAGAACAGCAACGTTTTTGTTTTTCATAGAACTTTCAGTACTAATAGTCGATATTAAAACTTCATTGGTTGTTTGAATCATTGTACATCAATTGATAGCCGATGACACCTTTCATTGGTTGTTTAAATCAGGGTATACCAATCGATATCCGATGTCGTTTCATTGGTTGTTTGAATCATTATAGACCAATTGTTAGTCGATGACAACTTTTCGTGTTTTTTTTATAATCATTGTACATCAATTGATAGCCGATGACAAATGTTCATTGGTTGTTTGAATTATTGTACATCAATCGTAAGCAGATGCTATCATTTCATTGGTTGCATGAATAATGGTACACCAATCGATAGCAGATGCAATCTTTTCCTTGTGGTGTGAATTTTTACACTAATCGATAGCCAATGATAACATTACATTGGTTGTGTGAATCATTGTACACAAATCGATAGCCCGTGATAACATTTCATTGGTTTATTGAATCATTGTACACTTATCGATAGCCGATACTATTATTTCATTGAATCATTGTACACAAATTGATAGCCCATGATAACACTTCATTAGTTTATTAAATTATTGTACACCAATCGATAGCCGATACTATTATTTCATTGAATATGATTGTACACAAATCGAAAGCCCTTGATAGTTTTTCATTGGTTTATTGAATCATTGTACACCAATCGATAGCCGATGCTATTATTTCATTGAATTATTGTACACAAATCGATATCCGATGATCACATTTATTGGTTGTGTGAATCTTTGTACATTAATCGATAGCCGATACTATTATTTCATTGAATTTGATTGTACACAAATCAATAGCCCATGATAATGTTTCATTGGTTTATTGAATCATTGTACACCAATCGATAGCCGATTCTATTATAACATTGATTCATTGTACACAATTCGATACCCGATGATCACATTAATTGGTTGTGTGAATCTCTGTACACTAACCGATAGCCAATCATAATGTTTCATTGGTTTATTAAATCTTTGTACACTAATCGATAGCCGATGATAATATTTCATTGGTTTATTGAATCATTGTACACGAATCGATAGCCGATGCCATTATTTCATTGAATTATTGTATACAAATCGATAGCCGATAATCACATTTTATTGGTTAAAATAAGTAAATCATTATACACCAATCGATAGCCGATGCTATTATTTTATTGATGGTTTTTCCATTGTTCATAAATGAATTATTTTTTTTCAAGGGAAAGCTTATGTTCCTGACAGTTGCTGTCGTCATGACGGAGATATAATAACTTGCACTGGTTTAAACGGTACAGAAGGCACCCCAATAGATGGACCTCCAATAAGTGGAAATGTTAATCCTCATCTTTATCATAAGGTACTGTCACAAAACTGTTTAGAATTTTATATAATACTAGAACACACCCGTGATATCGCGGGTCCGTGGCTGAATTAAGGTATATAATTATGCGCAAGCCTTATTTTAGTATTAGTATTGTCATCTGATAAAGTAATGCCGATTATAAGATACACAGTTTTTCTCTGCTTTCAAATCTTTCTGTTTGAACCCGTCGAACTGGAACTTATCAATTATTGGTAATATTAATTGTTTGGAAAACAAAAGGTCCTGGAATGGAGTATTTTTTAATCAACAACATTGTCCTATATTAGTTATAAATAAAGATGAATTCTTTGATTTGCTGTTTTACGTCATGTATGCCCACTAACAAATTGAAAACTGTTCCTCATTTTTAGTCTTGTTATCTTAGAAAGTCTTACTGATTAAAATACTACAATAGGTAGCTATTTGACAATTAAGTAAGGTCAACCCTGTGATTATGACCCGTGTATATAGCATATCAACCCTGAATACACCGTTTGATGGTGCGCCTGTCAGATGCGGAACGTACAGATTAGGTAATAGGTAACAGGTGAATATACTATTGGTATCGGTATCGGACTCGACCCGGAACTTCTTAATTATTGGCAATAGTAATTACGTGGAAAACAAAAGGGCCTGGAGTGGTGTAATTTTCAATCTACACCTTTGTACTATATTAGTGATATATAAAGTTGAATTCTTTGATTCGTCGTTTTTACGTGATGACGGCTGAAAAATTGGACTTCGTAATTTTAGTATTATAGATTTTTAAAATGGCTTTATATAAAGACTATTCCTCCTTGCTCATTCTACTATTCCCAAAGGTAAAAACTTTAAAAGTGTTTATCCATAGTTTACGATAAAAGACACATATTTTGAAATGTTTTAACCTTACGAACACAGTGTTATATTAAGGTATATAAGAACATTTTTTTCTGAGACAAGTGCCTGTGCTAATTTACTATTACTAATTTGTTACTGTATTCCAGGGTTGTTATGACGAGCTTGTAAACTATGTCCAGGGACATGTATTAATGATTTGTTACTGTATTTCTATTCCAGGGTTGTTATGACGAGCTTGTAAACTATGTCCAGGGACATGTATTAATGATTTGTTACTGTATTTCTATTCCAGGGTTGTTATGACGAGCTTGTAAACTATGTCCAGGGACATGTATTAATGATTTGTTACTGTATTTCTGTTCCAGGGTTGTTATGACGAGCTTGTAAACTATGTCCAGGGACATGTATTAATGATTTGTTACTGTATTTCTATTCCAGGGTTGTTATGACGAGCTTGTAAACTATGTCCAGGGACATGTATTAATGATTTGTTACAGTATTTCTATTCCAGGGTTGTTATGACGAGGTTGTTAACTATGTCCAGGGACATGTATTAATGATTTGTTACTGTATTTCTATTCCAGGGTTGTTATGACGAGCTTGTTAACTATGTCCAGGGACATGTATTAATGATTTGTTACTGTATTTCTATTCCAGGGTTGTTATGACGAGCTTGTAAACTATGTCCAGGGACATGTATTAATGATTTGTTACTGTATTCCAGGGTTGTTATGACGAGCTTGTAAACTATGTCCAGGGACATGTATTAATGATTTGTTACTGTATTTCCATTCCAGGGTTGTTATGACGAGCTTGTAAACTATGTCCAGGGACATGTATTAATGATTTGTTACTGTATTTCTATTCCAGGGTTGTTATGACGAGCTTGTAAACTATGTCCAGGGACATGTATTAATGATTTGTTACTGTATTTCTATTCCAGGGTTGTTATGACGAGCTTGTTAACTATGTCCAGGGACATGTATTAATGATTGGTTACTGTATTTCTGTTCCAGGTTTGTTATGCCGAGCTTGTAAACTATGTCCAGGGACATGTATTAATGATTTGTTACTGTATTTCTATTCCAGGGTTGTTATGACGAGCTTGTAAACTATGTCCAGGGACATGTAATAATGATTTGTTACTGTATTTCTGTTCCAGGTTTGGTATGACGAGCTTGTTAACTATGTCCAGGGACATGTATTAATGATTTGTTACAGTATTTCTATTCCAGGGTTGTTATGACGAGCTTGTAAACTATGTCCAGGTACATGTATTAATGATTTTTTACTGTATTTCTATTCCAGGGTTGTTATGACGAGCTTGTAAACTATGTCCAGGGACATGTATTAATGATTTGTTACTGTATTTCTATTCCAGGGTTGTTATGACGAGCTTGTAAACTATGTCCAGGGACATGTATTAATGATTTGTTACTGTATTTCTATTCCAGGGTTGTTATGACGAGCTTGTAAACTATGTCCAGGGACATGTATTAATGATTTGTTACTGTATTTCTATTCCAGGGTTGTTATGACGAGCTTGTAAACTATGTCCAGGGACATGTATTAATGATTTGTTACTGTATTTCTGTTCCAGTGTTGTTATGACGAGCTTGTAAACTATGTCCAGGGACATGTATTAATGATTTGTCACTGTATTTCTGTTCCAGGGTTGTTAATTTGTTACTGTATTTCTATTCCAGGGTTGTTATGACGAGGTTGTTAACTATGTCCAGGGACATGTATTAATGATTTGTTACTGTATTTCTGTTCCAGGGTTGTTATGACGAGCTTGTAAACTATGTCCAGGGACATGTATTAATGATTGGTTACTGTATTTCTGTTCCAGGGTTGTTATGACGAGCTTGTAAACTATGTCCAGGGACATGTATTAATGATTTGTTACTGTATTTCTATTCCAGGGTTGTTATGACGAGCTTGTAAACTATGTCCAGGGACATGTATTAATGATTTGTTACTGTATTTCTGTTCCAGGTCCAGGGACATGTATTAATGATTTGTTACTGTATTTCTGTTCCAGGGTTGTTATGACGAGCTTGTAAACTATGTCCAGGGACATGTATTAATGATTTGTTACTGTATTTCTGTTCCAGGTCCAGGGACATGTATTAATGATTTGTTACTGTATTTCTATTCCAGGGTTGTTATGACGAGCTTGTAAACTATGTCCAGGGACATGTATTAATGATTGGTTACTGTATTTCTATTCCAGGGTTGTTATGACGAGCTTGTAAACTATGTCCAGGGACATGTATTAATGATTGGTTACTGTATTTCTATTCCAGGGTTGTTATGACGAGCTTGTAAACTATGTCCAGGGACATGTATTAATGATTTGTTACTGTATTTCTATTCCAGGGTTGTTATGACGAGCTTGTAAACTATGTCCAGGGACATGTATTAATGATTTGTTACTGTATTTCTATTCCAGGGTTGTTATGACGAGGTTGTTAACTATGTCCAGGGACATGTATTAATGATTTGTTACTGTGTTTCTATTCCAGGGTTGTTATGACGAGCTTGTTAACTATGTCCAGGGACATGTATTAATGATTTGTTACTGTATTTCTATTCCAGGGTTGTTATGACGAGCTTGTAAACTATGTCCAGGGACATGTATTAATGATTTGTTACTGTATTTCTATTCCAGGGTTGTTATGACGAGCTTGTAAACTATGTCCAGGGACATGTATTAATGATTTGTTACTGTATTTCTATTCCAGGGTTGTTATGACGAGCTTGTTAACTATGTCCAGGGACATGTATTAATGATTTGTTACTGTATTTCTATTCCAGGGTTGTTATGACGAGCTTGTAAACTATGTCCAGGGACATGTATTAATGATTTGTTACTGTATTTCTATTCCAGGGTTGTTATGACGAGGTTGTTAACTATGTCCAGGGACATGTATTAATGATTTGTTACTGTATTTCTATTCCAGGGTTGTTATGACGAGCTTGTAAACTATGTCCAGGGACATGTATTAATGATTTGTTACTGTATATCTATTCCAGGGTTGTTATGACGAGCTTGTAAACTATGTCCAGGGACATGTATTAATGATTTGTTACTGTATTTCTATTCCAGGGTTGTTATGACGAGCTTGTAAACTATGTCCAGGGACATGTATTAATGATTTGTTACTGTATTTCTATTCCAGGGTTGTTATGACGAGCTTGTAAACTATGTCCAGGGACATGTATTAATGATTTGTTACTGTATTTCTATTCCAGGGTTGTTATGACGAGCTTGTAAACTATGTCCAGGGACATGTATTAATGATTTGTTACTGTATTTCTATTCCAGGGTTGTTATGACGAGCTTGTAAACTATGTCCAGGGACATGTATTAATGATTTGTTATTGTATTTCTATTCCAGGTTTGTTATGACGAGCTTGTAAACTATGTCCAGGGACATGTATTAATGATTTGTTACTGTATTTCTATTCCAGGGTTGTTATGACGAGGTTGTTAACTATGTCCAGGGACATGTATTAATGATTTGTTACTGTATTTCTATTCCAGGGTTGTTATGACGAGCTTGTAAACTATGTCCAGGGACATGTATTAATGATTTGTTACTGTATTTCTATTCCAGGGTTGTTATGACGAGCTTGTAAACTATGTCCAGGGACATGTATTAATGATTTGTTACTGTATTTCTATTCCAGGGTTGTTATGACGAGCTTGTAAACTATGTCCAGGGACATGTATTAATGATTTGTTACTGTATTTCTATTCCAGGGTTGTTATGACGAGCTTGTAAACTATGTCCAGGGACATGTATTAATGATTTGTTACTGTATTTCTATTCCAGGGTTGTTATGACGAGCTTGTAAACTATGTCCAGGGACATGTATTAATGATTTGTTACTGTATTTCTATTCCAGGGTTGTTATGACGAGCTTGTAAACTATGTCCAGGGACATGTATTAATGATTTGTTACTGTATTTCTATTCCAGGGTTGTTATGACGAGCTTGTAAACTATGTCCAGGGACATGTATTAATGATTTGTTACTGTATTTCTATTCCAGGGTTGTTATGACGAGCTTGTAAACTATGTCCAGGGACATGTATTAATGATTTGTTACTGTATTTCTATTCCAGGGTTGTTATGACGAGCTTGTAAACTATGTCCAGGGACATGTATTAATGATTTGTTACTGTATTTCTGTTCCAGGGTTGTTATGACGAGCTTGTAAACTATGTCCAGGGACATGTATTAATGATTTGTTACTGTATTTCTGTTCCAGGTCCAGGGACATGTATTAATGATTTGTTACTGTATTTCTGTTCCAGGGTTGTTATGACGAGCTTGTAAACTATGTCCAGGGACATGTATTAATGATTTGTTACTGTATTTCTATTCCAGGGTTGTTATGACGAGGTTGTTAACTATGTCCAGGGACATGTATTAATGATTTGTTACTGTATTTCTATTCCAGGGTTGTTATGACGAGCTTGTAAACTATGTCCAGGGACATGTATTAATGATTTGTTACTGTATTTCTATTCCAGGGTTGTTATGACGAGCTTGTAAACTATGTCCAGGGACATGTATTAATGATTTGTTACTGTATTTCTATTCCAGTGTTGTTATGACGAGCTTGTAAACTATGTCCAGGGACATGTATTAATGATTTGTTACTGTATTTCTATTCCAGGGTTGTTATGACGAGCTTGTAAACTATGTCCAGGGACATGTATTAATGATTTGTTACTGTATTTCTATTCCAGGGTTGTTATGACGAGCTTGTAAACTATGTCCAGGGACATGTATTAATGATTTGTTACTGTATTTCTATTCCAGGTTTGTTATGACGAGCTTGTAAACTATGTCCAGGGACATGTATTAATGATTTGTTACTGTATTTCTGTTCCAGGGTTGTTATGACGAGCTTGTAAACTATGTCCAGGGACATGTATTAATGATTTGTTACTGTATTTCTATTCCAGGGTTGTTATGACGAGGTTGTTAACTATGTCCAGGGACATGTATTAATGATTTGTTACTGTATTTCTATTCCAGGGTTGTTATGACGAGGTTGTTAACTATGTCCAGGGACATGTATTAATGATTTGTTACTGTATTTCTATTCCAGGGTTGTTATGACGAGCTTGTAAACTATGTCCAGGGACATGTATTAATGATTTGTTACTGTATTTCTATTCCAGGGTTGTTATGACGAGGTTGTTAACTATGTCCAGGGACATGTATTAATGATTTGTTACTGTATTTCTATTCCAGGGTTGTTATGACGAGCTTGTTAACTATGTCCAGGGACATGTATTAATGATTTGTTACTGTATTTCTATTCCAGGGTTGTTATGACGAGCTTGTAAACTATGTCCAGGGACATGTATTAATGATTTGTTACTGTATTTCTATTCCAGGGTTGTTATGACGAGGTTGTTAACTATGTCCAGGGACATGTATTAATGATTTGTTACTGTATTTCTATTCCAGGGTTGTTATGACGAGCTTGTAAACTATGTCCAGGGACATGTATTAATGATTTGTTACTGTATTTCTATTCCAGGGTTGTTATGACGAGGTTGTTAACTATGTCCAGGGACATGTATTAATGATTTGTTACTGTATTTCTATTCCAGGGTTGTTATGACGAGGTTGTTAACTATGTCCAGGGACATGTATTAATGATTTGTTACTGTATTTCTATTCCAGGGTTGTTATGACGAGCTTGTAAACTATGTCCAGGGACATGTATTAATGATTTGTTACTGTATTTCTGTTCCAGGGTTGTTATGACGAGCTTGTAAACTATGTCCAGGGACATGTATTAATGATTGGAGGAATTGCTGTAGCATCTATTGTTGTCATTGTAAGTTCCTTTCTTCTATATCATCATTAATTAAAATTACAAACTATTTTCGAATTTTATTCTATACAACCATACTGTGTTTTACACCAGTTCCTGTTGTTTAAGCACTTTATTTCGTATACTAGTAAATGATAGTTTATTGACAACAAAAATAGTTTGTTTAAATTTTTGTTTTCTTTCTTTTTCAGTTATTTGGACTGATTTTCAGCATGTCTCTGTATAGATCCATACGAGAAGTGGATTCTTACTGAAGTTTGTCTTCAGTACAATATTGATAAACGGAACATGATCACCTGAATGGTCGACACTATTGATAACATCTTGAGAGTCTGTCTTGATTCGTTGATGATTACTTATTTATTTTTCGCATTTATAGAGTAATGTGCGGAAATACTTTTTAAAATGAAAAAAAAACAACTTGTTCACATCCTTGGCTTATAGACTTTATATCAAGCTGGTACTTGATCATTGTATTGTATTCATTTTGTAAAGACTATATCGTTGAGCTTAGCACTGTTTCAGGTATTTCTGAAAAATTGTTCATTATATGTAATTTTAATTTATTTTATTCTATTTATTTGTATAAGTTATTGTTTTTAAATAAATGTTATACTATCGAATAGTGTTAACCTGAAAAGCCGGCTGCAAGTCAACCTATTCCTCCTTTTATTTCATCGAGCTTGGACACAAATTATACCTGGTTGGGTTGACGGTGTATTATCCCTTTTTTATTTATTATTAATAGACAGTACTGTAAGGTGTATTTTCATTCCCTTCTGACCAGTGCGAAATGAATACATGGTATAAGTGTTCTATGATCCGTTATAACAGTTTCACTTCTGTTTTAATTAAGACAGTAGATAACACTTTATAATATTACACCACGATGTCCTTAGACAACTATGATGTATTAATATATACTAGCTGTTACTTTTCTGGTCAATTTCTGTAAATAAGTCTGTCTGGAGTAACGATACGTTTTACGCCTAACAAAGGAAAACAGATTGCACAAAGATTGGATAAATGTATTGTCTTTCAGACGACTTTTTCTGATGATATCGGGTGCCGTTTCCCGTACAAATGTCTATTCATATATAGTATCACTTTAATAAAGATGACAAGCCTTTGATTTGTAATGGCTAGCTTTGATCAAGAAAAGCTTTAGTCTGCTGTACGTCAAACCTATAGTTGAATTCCTTTATGGGCTTGATAATGAAATAACAAACGAACAAATATAATTTGATCAGAGTATGATAGATATGTATATGTCGTATCGTTTCTCAAAGGATACTGGAAAAAATATAATTATGCATATTAACTTAAAATTAGTAGCTTTATATGTCACGGAAGACATTGGGAATGTTATTTGAAGTTATAAACGAAGTTCATTAAATGAGAAGGGACGATGCATGAATTGTTTTGATAAGCTATCCATGAACAGAAGAATTTCAGGATCAATGTTAAAAATTTCGGTTATGAAAATGCAGTTATTTTATCATGTGGCTTAACCTAGATGTAACATGGATGTGTGAACACCCATCTTCTGTATAATAATTACAGATAACAATTTATGGTTTTGGAATATAAGAATAATGTCAAGCATATTAAAGTGTGCAGGATCTGAACCTGCTTAAAGCAGATATAGTTGTGTACTGAACAGCCATAGGCGGATGAAAAAGGCTGTAAAAATAATAAAATGAACGAAAGAGAGTAGTAAATATAGGTTAATTAAAATTAAACAAAGAAGAAAAACCTTTATGCGAGATCTGTTTTGTTAATTAAATAAAACATCTTTAAGGATCGCATACTATTGCTATTTGATAGTTACCAACAGGAAACATGCCACCATATGTAATACTAGTATACAATAACTTATAACACTAATGCATATCAAGTACCAGATTAACATATTTTTAGAGACTGACAAAATTGCTAAACTACCAATTTAAGAAGGTCAATATGTTAACCGGAACGAAGTTTGTAATCTGCATTTACTTTGGTATATTACATAACTACTAGTATATACATACAGGTAGTATGAAAATAGGATCAGCATTTATAGATTAATGCAGGCGTCACACATTGATGTACACACCGGCGTGCACCAAATGCACGGAGAAAATTGACAAAGTCGGTATACGTTAGTTGTACGTCAGAGGAACGCTTTAACAATCGTTTAGCATATGCTACAAACGCGTTTAGCGCGCTATAGATAGGTTTCAGACACGTGAAGGGCACGTTGTATACGCTTCGAGATCGTTCGATGTTAACTTAAAAAGTATGCGGGTGTGTTTATAACAAACACCCCATAATAGAATGTCCAAGATACAACCGGGACGCGTCTCAAATACGTTCAAGAAACTTTTTTACTTCGTAGCGTACTTTCCATCTACGTTAGACAAACGCCAGGCATACGCAACCATATGTTTCTGGAACGACCGATAAGCCCTTAGTTACACTTCTCGTACGCCCAATACATGCGTTGTGCACATGTTATAGATATGATTGACAGATTGAATGCATCCAAAATTACTAGCGTATTGGCCGCTTACATGATTTTTTAACACGCCCGGCGTACGGCGGAGCTATACGCTGATGTGTGACGCCGATACTACCATTTAAATTTTAGCCCATAAGTTATATTCACATAGTAGTGGCAGTCATGATGGTTAGACAGCAGCAATGTCGCGACAACTTTTTTAGAGATTATGCCGAGATCAATTTATTTTCTGAGACAGATTACCCAGAGCGGACGATACTTTATATTATGTTTAATATAATTATAATCTCAATAACAGCTCTATCTCTTTTCTATTTTATCAACATTATAATTCTGGATGATTTTGAGGTTTTCAAGGTAAAACAATTTTTTTAAGTTTTAGTTTAAAAGATAGCGAAAACAAGCTTTTAATATTTGAACCATATTTTCTAGGAATATCAAATCTGAGCTATCATTAATGAGTGATATTCGATTCAATCTAAATACAACCATCCTGCACTTGAAGGGATCTACCTTAACCAAAACCCGATTCATCTAAACATCAGAAAAACATGTCCACAAAATTTTTAAAGGAAAATGCCAATGACATTAGATACTTTCTTGCAACGAATAGTTCTTAATTTCCGAGAGTGCATAGATGAAAAGATTTTTGTTCAAGAAAGAAAACAACCATTGAATTTGTAAAAATTGCAAATAGAAAATGGCTCAAAGTGGCTTTGAGGGAAAATATTATCGTTTGGAACAGGTTTTGGTCTTGAAATTAAAATTGATAACGATATGAATGTCTGTTGATAATGATGGATTGGATCGGAAATCAGCTAAAAGCTTATTTTTGGAAACGTTTCCGTAATTTACCATTTCAATTCATCTTTGTAAATGATGTCCGAGGTCCTCAGATACACAAAGGATATACAGTGTAAAAAGTTAATGCAATTTGACAATGTATCTCAACTGGCGCATGCGGCCAAAACATTTCAAAGGGACATTTTAATGTACTAAATTAACAAGAAATTTTGATTGTAAGAGTGTTTTATCTTTGATTGAGCTTATACTTTTAAAATAAATTTTTCAGCGATATTTAAAAAAAGATTATTTCTAAACATATTTCAGAGTACCTAAAGAATTAACTTGACCCTCACACTATATCAAAATAGCTATAAGTAGAAACTTGATTATTCTAGGGTGTGATTGTTAAATCTTCAAGCTCATCGTTGAAAACCTGGCAATGTAAAAGACAACCAATAATAGTCCTCCTTTTGTGACACTGACTATTTGACTCTATTTATAAATATCCCTCCTAAACTTATTAGAAAACACCATGATAGAAAAGGAAAAGACACATACAAACATTATATTCACTGTCATAATTAACATTTTATATCTAAAAAAAAACGACACAAAAAAGATGTATAGAAACTTTGTGTTGTAAGCATATGAAAGAAAGTTGATAGGCGTATTGGCTTTTACTAAAACTGTTTGATAACTACAGCTTTTCATCTTGAAAACGCTTAATAATGGAATGTTTAAAACTTCGAAAGGTGTGCATACCTGTTAAGATTCTGGAATCTCGGATGAAAACTTACACAATATTGGTACCGTCATATTTAAATTTTTGATGAACAATTACAAAGTTCTAAATACTGCAAAAGTAACAATATCATGATAAGCGGGTGTATAATTTCAATCTTACCATGAAGTTTCAAGGGATCTTGAATGATTACTTACCCCTACCACCACCCCCTCCCCATCTCTAACCTCCCGTACATTTGACCAATTTACCGACTGCCCGATATCAACATACTATAAACAGAATTTACACTTCCTGAAACCAGGCTAAAGATCTTTTCTTGTATACTAGTTGTATTTATTGGTTTTAAATGAAAACGTCAATGACTTTTCGATAGAAGGCAATTTCAAACATTATAACAAAATATGGATATTAGAATAGGAAGTCATTTCATTGACCATCGGCACAAATTAAATCCGTCAAATGTTCGTCAAATATATGCTGATGTATTCACTGTTCAACCTTTCCGTCTACAACAGGCACTTGTCCTATACTATGGAGGTATATTTTGTTGTCTGATCTATCCTCGGCGATTGAATATTTTTCTGGTACGCTCGACATTTACAATTACGTTCAATAATTGACTTTTGGTATAAATGCCATCCTTGGTGATGTAAATTCTTGATACAGTATGATTAAACAGATCAAACTCAATCAGATGTTAATTAAGATGTATGTTGAAATTGATCAATATATCGTTAAGTGCTGTAAACAGCCGAGATAGAATTCATTCTGTAAAAAAATCTGTCACGAGTTATCCCTGTAAAACTGAAGCTAACGACTACATAAACACTGTTGAAGTTTTAAGTTAGATTTTATAGAAGATGGCGCTTTTCTATTTTCTATGTTAAGTTCTCACATAAACCGACTTCTTGCTTGTATTGTGTTTGTGTCGTGCATAACTGTTGTCGAGAGTGAATCGGGTCAGGAAAAGTCACTGTATAAGAGGTTTGATAATAATTAAAACATTGGAGCATAAGTAGTTTTAGAACAAACATAAAAAAGCAATAAATATATTTAATGCCTGGAGTTATGAGACCTTACTTCAACTTGTGCAAATAATTATATCTAGAGCAGAAATGTCAAACAGTAACTAAGCACTTACAAACAAGTGTGAATAAGTAAACCCTACAGGGAAACATAGGTATTTGGTTGTGGCAAATTAATCACCAATCGAGTGCATCCCAAACAATTAAGAATTCGAGGTGGTTCTCTAATGATCGGTCGTCATAGATTCACACCAGTGTTATGTTTATCTCATTATTTTATTCTTTAATTACAAGACCTTCATTCAACGGTGCAATGCATCTATGGAATGAGAGATTTTGAATGTAAACTATCATTTAGTTTTGCTTGAAATCGCGCGCTGACAAATAACATACATTTTTTTTTACATTCACATAAAAACTATACAACTTCAAAATGAATCAAACATTTTATACATGAAAATCAAATACAATGCAAATGAACCTCATGATTATATTTTTACGCATATAAATTAAAAGTGTTTTTGTACAGAGAGGCGTAAAACTAGTCCGATGCTCTATAGAAATGTTTTTATGATCTGATGAAATATTGCACAACGATCTTTCTGTAAAAAACTTTCGTGAATTTATCATTATATATCCATATTTGTTTTGGACAAATTTGAACAACAAGTAAAGATTAGAGTATATACAGTACGAACATTTTAAGTGGTTAGATGGGGTGAAGCGAACAAACCATATTTTTTTAAATTTTTATTGTCATGTACTACAGCATGCTTAGAATGTGATATTACGACATGTGTATGGTTTATAATATTACAAATATGTAGGATTGTACGCATGTATACATATAGAACTGGTTTAAACCAAGTACATTTTGTGACTTTCTACAAAATCAAACTAACTTGGCCATGTTTTGTTCTTCTGTTTTCGGATCTATATTTCTTAAGGAGACGGTTGCTATTGGTTCGGGTGGCGTAGGGAAATGTCTTGGGTTTTCATTTCCTGTTATCTTGTAACCCGCTGAGGCAAAGAAAGCATGTTTAAAGTAAGAGCTGTGTAAAACCATCTTTCGAGTAGTTTCTATACATTCAAGCGATGTAAGAAACAGAGCAGTGCTATGCTTTCACAGTGTTTACAGATCGACGCACTTTATAATATGATCAAGCTCTTCGTTGTCTAGAGAAGTTAATACTTTGATTAACAGGACTTTACTGATAAATTAACAAATCATATCATTATTATTTTGTTTTCAAAGTACCTTTTGATAAACGTAGTCTCCAATAATATAAACTTCTAATACATTCACATTTCGATCTACTCATAAAGTATCGAACCTGAATCTAATCTAACAATTGTTAAATGACCACAAAATTGTTAATCGCTTTAGTAGCACTTGTATGCACTTTTCCCAAAACATATACATAGGATAGATTTTTTTTTCACACAAATGAAGGAGATGTTGAGGATAAACATTTGAATGAGACGACAACCCAACACTATAAACAATAAAAGACTTAATAAGCAGACTCAAATCTGCTATCCTTCCTATATTGAATAATACTGTTACCATTTGGGGTCTTAATGATAGCATTTCAAAGGAGGGGAGATACTTAAGCTGTACTTTCATAGATTTCTATTTCACAGCGGTTGTTTAATATAGTATGTGCCTATGATGATTGATAGGACAGATCGTCAATATCTATGCAATGTCGCAGTAATGACTCCTCTACCCAAGGATATAGATTACAGAATGTTTCTTAATTAGTCTTAGGCTCAAAACCTTTTATGTTATATTCATGGTCATAAATGTAAAATTGATCTTTTCCACTGTTTTAGACAGACTTTACATTTCTATTTTATATGGATCCATCATATAGAGATAGATAGATCCCGAATAGACAAAAAGGTTATTTATCTTTTTTCAATTCCCATTTCAATTCAGTTACCGATACTATATCTGTCTTTTGGAATTTTGTTTATATTCAGATCATGTCAGCTAATTTAGACAGGTCCTATGAAAACGGATGGTTAGTCGCTACAGAAAAATTTGAAGCACAGAGAGCTCCATTAAAGACTGTGTTTAAGTCATATGATTTTTTAAGTAATTTTGTGTCGTTCGTATTTACCTTTCGGATCAATTTTCGATTTTTAACACGTCACTGCCTCTACGAGTTCGTGTAAACGTCTAAATTAACAGTATTATTTGTATATAAATCCAATAATTAGAAGAATGACTTAATAGTTTATACAATAAAAGTCGTGTTTACTTTACGGCCCATCCGTTATTGCAAAAATATGGAATGTAACATCTATAATACTATACACTTGCATTACAATCTGACAGATGCTACCAATAATTGCGCGTGCGGTAGCCTGCATGCGTCCAACTTAATGTCAAACAATTCATAATATCTGTTAAATTACAGGATTATTCTTGAGCAAAAGCAACAGATATCTTTACTTATATTATTGAATATCAATAATGTAAAATATGTTGTAGGACTAATCTACGTTCATTCTATCAAATGTCGGGTTATCTGCCCATGGGAATACGACACCTGGTTATTGTTATGATAATACGAAAGGTGCAATTCTGAATAAGTTTATATAGATTTTGTAACTTGAAATATGGAATGTATTTTATTACAATTTTTACAGTTTTTATTTACATAAGAAATTAAATACTTGTGAAATTCGTAAGGATAACAGACACAATATTGAAGATGTGAAAACTTCTGTGGTCATTATGGATAAAATCATATTTGGAATTAAATTCTGTATATTCTTTAAATAATGGGAGCAAAAGAGGATCCAGAGGAATTTGAGGAGGAAATCCAGCCTGATATGGATTCCCAGGTGAGTGAGAAATGATTAAACAAAAACAAAAATAATTCTTATCCTCTTTCCTTTTTTTCAGTTCCGAGATTTTTTTCATATTTCTATTCTCTGAATTTACCCTTTCCACTTATCGTACCGATTCCTAAAGTCTTTAAGATCATGGAGAAAGGTGAATTGAATATTCAAAGTCACCAGTTATTTGTAAAGTTTTTAATTTAATTTTAATCAGTTTTCCGATAGCTTTTGCACTTCATGTTTAAATTAAAATTAATTATTCATTCATTAATTAGTTTCAATATTTGTCGCAATTTATGACAACTAAGCATAATTGTTCATGCTTGATCATTGTCTATATATACACCTCAGAATCTCTCATTTATATACATGTTCTGTATATTCTTAATTCTATTGTCTTTAAGTTTTGAAAATCTTTTGTTCTGACTTTATTTTTTACAAAACAAGAGATATTTGACATATATTGTACATAGCATGTATCTTAACATGCCAAAAGAGAAAAAAATACCCAAGGAAGTGTTTCATTTATTAAGATGTATTGTTTGCACGTTGAATACAAGTACAAATAACTAACCAAGGTGCATGTACATGAATACAATATATTTAGCATGTATATATAGAACTAGCACAAAGAAGGTTTCTTATTAACAGAATAGACCTTTACTTAACCTATTAAGAAAAGACAGAGATTTACCTATTATGTTAACATAAATATTTAAACACGTTTCCTTTATACTGTTAAGAATTGTAACTATATAATGTATAGCCTATATGTATTACTAAAACATCTGTCTTAATATAGTGAGTTTTGACCGAGAATGGACGTTGAAATCGTCCGAACTGCTGTTAAGAAAAGTAACCATATAATGAATAAAACATCTGATATAATAGAGTTCTGGTTAGGTATGAACGGCAAAATTGTCCGAAATATTGTGCAGCATCACTGGTCTTATATAAAAATTGACAAGAAATGACAGAGATCAAAAGGGATCAAATTTAAAATGGAAATAAAGATAACATAAATATAGGATATCAATTACGGTAAATCAGGCACATTATATACTTGAACAATAGTCTGGTCACAGATGTTTGATATAAAACCCTCTTATCACTATACATATTGAACTAAAATCAATTAAATCAAATTATGTATGCAATTATAGAAACATTATATGGATCATACATATGTTGATTTTAAGAGATTAAAATCATTTGATATGATTTATCCAGTGACTTACTAGTATTTCTTAACAGAGTGTGTCGCCTTGTAAATATATTGCTTTATCTTTGATAGCATAATGTTTCTGAGAGCTGGTATCAAATTTTCTTCAATTCTAGACTTGAAACAAGATTACTAGTCTACACAGTACATGCAGTAGCTAAATTCTTAAAGGAATGGGTTTCTTTGACATTTATATTTTCAAGGGGCATAACTAAAAGTAATCAATCTGCACTGATTTTCAAATTAATTGGCGATACACCAGTGAATCCTTTGATATAAATTTCATTACATTCCATTTCACATGTATTAGTGCATTAGAGCTTTTCTTTTCATTATTTCACATTTCCAATTGAGGGGCCTCGGTGGCCAAGTGATGTAAGTAGTTTTACTACTGTAATCACTAGACAGTCAACACTGAGTCTGAGGTTGTGAGTTTGAACCTCGCTCGTGCGGGTGCACCTGACTTCTTAATTGACTAGGATTGTCATTTTTCTATCGAAGGTCGGTGGTATACGGGCACTCTGGCTTCCTCAACCAATAAAAAGTGGCCGCTACGAAATATCTCAAAAGCGGTGCTTAAAAGTGGTATTGAACCAATCATTTCCAATTGACATAACTCACAAGATTTTGCTGACCGGCTTTTGACAAAATGTTATTTTGATCTGATGAGAACTGTCCATGCTGAATGACATTGCCAGTTAAAATCATCAATAATAATTTAACTAAAAGCTGATAATCCCCAATTCCGATTTTAGAACTCGTCCCAGATATTGCTGATGTGAACTCTGACGAAGGTTTTTTTTTTAAACTTCAAAAAAATAAAATTTGTACTAGAGTGCATGCAATAATGATTTTCCCGATATCATTGATATTGCAATGGGACATAATTCTCGAAAATATTCGATGAACTCTGTTTTAAGAATTTATCTGAGATATTACTGATTTTGACCAATGATATAAATTCTATTCAACTCCCATGAGATTTGTAGGTGCTAGAAGTCTCACAATGTTGATTTTCCATATTGTCGACATATCTAAGGGACAAGTCACAAAACAATTAATGATCGATTGGTCCTAATTTTCTTATTCCTGAGGTAAAACTTTGACATTTATATTCCAATAAGCTTCAAACCGAATTGTTGGCACGAGCTGGCACGAGAGCATTTACAATGACGATTTCCGTGTTATTTACATATGCAAAGGTATAATTCCTTAACCTATATAATCGGCCTTAATTTACATGTTTGAGATACTGCAGATGTTAATCATAAACCATTAACATAAATCTTATTGCAATATGACCATAATAATAGCGTTTAAAATATTGGATAGGGGACATCAGCATATCCATATCCCCTGAATGGATGACAAATAGATATATGTTCAGTTGTACATTATAAAAAACTACACTAAAAGTTTTAAAACTACACGCAAAAGAGGGACGAAACTGGATACCAGCTAAGGGACAGTCAAACTCATAAATCGAAAATAAACTGACAACGCCATGGTTAAAAATAGAAAAGAAAAACAATAGTACACATGACACAACATAGAAAACTAAAGAATAAGCAACACGAACCCCACCAAAAACTAGGGGTGATCTCAGGTGCTCCGGAAAGGTAACAGGTACAATGTTCCACGGATGGGAGAGCAAACGTTGTTTTACTCGGTTCGTATAACTCATTATTTCTTCCCTCACATGTTCTAGCCATATCTGAACAGTGTTAAATAGTAATAAAGAAGATGTGTCAAAGTTGTTAAACGAGAATACATGAACATGTAAACCAACATTTTAGTCCTGTACACCCAGACTATGGACAATACATTCATCAACATAGATAACCAAATGTCTGACACCAACATCATAATGCTCTCTTTCTACAAAAAGGACAGACAAAACACAAAGCTATAACTGCTGTGGTCTCTGTAATTAAAGTTTTACACCTTCTAATTGTCCAAGGGAGAAACAGTCAAAACGGCAACTGCGTTTTTTTTATCTCTCTAATTTTCTTAATCCAGACTCAAATTATAACAAAATTATAACAATGAGCAGTTTTGGACGATTACTGGTAAATGTCCAACTGGACAGCTTCAGGTGATATATTTTTGAATTTCCTTTTTCTTTTGTTTGATTATAATTATATTTTATCAAAGTAAACGACCTACGCACAGTTAGTAAGATGTTTCAAAATGTACTTGCTATATAATCACCGTTCTTTTGTACAAATAAGAAATGTTTGACTGTTATTATGTAGTTTTATCAAAGAAGTTCTGTAAAATAAGAGTATTACACAAATTAGTGTGACCAGTTGGAATAAGGCTCACTTGTCCACACTAGTATTTATTAAACGTTGTAACTACCGTATACTTTTATTTTTTCATAAAAAAAAAGTATCCAGAATTTGTTCAGTCAAAATCAAAAAGTTGTCGAAACGTTCGTGAAACATCATAAAACGAATATATGTCATTTTATAGTGAGAAAAAAATGCATTGCATGTTTTTGTAATATTTCCGGTCGAAGGACACCGTTAACTTTATATTGCTTGAGTCTAAAAAGAAAGCAGTTATATAGCTTTCGAATTCAGATCGAATGCTTGTCTTTGTTCAGAGTGTCCTTTTTATTTAACTTTATCAATGACATCAATATTTGTCCAAATCCTTCGAAATTGTAGCTTTGCGCCTGGCATTTGCACATATTTACAATTAAGCCGCTTTTGAAATACACGGTCGTAGTTTTGTAAATGTCAGTACTTACACGAAGGTGTTATACAGGTTTTCAGTAAAAATTGAAACATTTTGAAAATGACCCTGATGTAAAAATTAATTCAGAAATTGATCAACCGGTTTTCTGAAATGTCGAAAAGACGCTGAAAAGGCAAAGATGCTTGTTATTGAATTTGTTTTGAAGAATATTAAAATATTGATGCACATTAAATGAAAGTTTCTTCAAAATACAATATACCGAGATTCCATTAATTCACTTGATTGTACAACGTTGAAGATGAAAAGACGGTGTAATATCTAGCATGTTTAACATTTACTAAGATATTGCATTTCTTATGCTTATTTAAATGGAGAATTAATAACGCATGTTTTGGATGTATGATCGGTGTCTGTCTAATCATGTAAACAATTTATACCGGTTCTGTACATTAATGAGAAACATATTGCATACCTGCTTCATCTTTATAATACCAGATGAGATCTTTACCTTTTCTTCATTTCACCTGCAACATATGAAGAAGTTTTTTTAATATACACTGCGTTGTAAAATGTAATCTGTACTCGATGTAAGAAACCCGAGAAAGAGCGTGAATAATTAGTAGAAAATAAAAGTAAAACTATTTAGAAATCCTCTTAATTAATTTCGCATATTTCATAGATATTGGCTGAAAGAAGTTCCAGTTGATAAGAAGAACAAGACTTTGAATACATTTTTACTACTTATTTAACAATAATGATCTAGTTAATTTTCGTTCATACTTATTTGAAAATGTTATTACAGCTTTGAAGAAATATTCTATGAGTTTTGGACATGTATTTGCACTAGTCTGCCTTTAATTTTAAAAACAGTTTAAAACAGAAATAAAATAATGCATCTTATAACGATTGAACTGGTGTCAAAATCATGACAGAGTTTTCTGTTTCGCTAAAACAGCTGTCATCAGAACTACTTGAGAGGAATGCCTCTTGTATGGTTTATATGTATCCTCTATGGAAGATTGAATGTTACACAAACAATGGTGTATAAACAGCTCATCACATTATTAGTAAAGACAATAATGCATCCCTAATTCTAGTACAAAGTCATTCATATTGTCATCATGTAACAAGTGAAACACACATTTGTCTGAGAGGTCTACATAACTATGCACTCTGTTTTTACAAAAATGTGCAAGGATAGGTATCTTGTTGAATAATTTATTGTTGGAATGAGGCTGCAACTTTGTATTTAAAGAAGATTTTTTTAACAAGCTAATAACTTATTTTTCTTCGACAACAGGAGAAGAATTATTAATTTTGTTCACAAATTATAATTTTTTATCCATTCATACACATAGAAAATGAAGTGATGTAAATGTGCGAGCACATTTTTGTCAATAAAAACTTAAAAAGATAAAAGTCATCTTCACTTATACTTATACATATACATATGTGGTAAGGGTTACTCGGTTCACATGAAGTAAGTAGATAATAACAAAGATAAATCTGGTAAAAAAAAGCTTATGTGACATTTGAGTTAACAACCTGTTTTTGTTTATATTAAGCAGCTGTCTTTCGATATATTTTTAATGTGAGTTGCATTGATTTCACGATAAACTTAAAGTTCCAGAACTCAATGTGGGATCTGTATGCCCAATAAGGTATCATTACAAATTATTGCAGCAGAATGCATTTAGTGTGTAGATAAAGGTAGAATCTTTGGTTAGCTTGCGTGTTAGTAAAAGTCAGTTTATTAGGTATACTACCTTCCCTTCGGATTATTCTAGCCTAGACTTGCTACAATTCCCTTTCTATTATTTCTCTCTTACTAATTTATATGTTTACTGCTAAGTGCCAGGCTACTGATTGCCCTTGGAGAAAGGCCTTCTTCCTGCAGATGTCAGTATAATTGTAATCTCCTAGTTATAGCAGTAAAATTATTTACGTTCGATGTATGCAAAAATTCAATTTCGTTGCTTTTTTTACCAGTAATAGTAGTAGTATTCATCATTATAAACTTAGCGACAGATTGAAAGAATTTGGCCAACTTTCATATTTCAAAGAAAAGAACGTATATAGAAATATCTTGTTTACGGAAGGGATAAATTATCAATTTTGTAAAACCTTACAACATGCTTATAACGTTTTCAACAAACAATAGGCATTCATTTGCAAGAGCAACTGCATGTCGATGTAGTTTTTCAATTATTGATATTAGACAAACTTCATAAAGGGGCATGAGGAGGTACTAGTTGATACAGGAAAACATTGCCATCCGATGTGAAGTATATAATATCCTTTAACTTCACATTCTGGTATATAGATGATGTCTTCTCACATAAATAATTCAAAACGTGTTAATTCTGTCTTATATCTTGAATTATCTATACATTGATAATGATGGTCAATTGAGAACAAAGTTCAAGACAAAAGAGATGACTTCAGCTTTCAAATTGTGGCCGTCAGTCAGTTTCTCTAATCAATAGTCCAGCAGATCCTGAGCATGGATTAAACAACTCCGAGTTGAAATGATAATACCTTTCCTGTCTTGATTTCCCTGACGAAGGGTCTCTGCTTACATTGAATGTATTGAACCAATGATTTCTATGGGGTTGTCATTTTGGTAGTTTTACGGGTGCTCTCGTGAGTTGGTTGACCGTTATGGAATATGTGTCCGTGACGTCTTGTTTAAAAAGCCTTGTTTATAGCTAAGCACTGTAGTATGTATATATGGACACTTCAGCACTGACCCTGCATAGAACATACCATTCCGCCGCGGCATACATGTAATTATTCAAATCAAATACAAAAGAGACGTGCCACTATTCGATTCAATTAAATTTATGGTAAAATGGCCATATCCTGTAGTACGTTTCAACAAGCTAGCGATTTTCAGTATTTTAAAAGACATGGCTTGTTCTTGACCATAAGCCATTTTGTACTCGTAATTACTACGTTTTAAAACAATATTCGCCTTAGGCATAAGACGTAAGTTATCAAATACATCGGAATCATGACTATGAAAGTGTGAGCTCGGAGCTCCCTTTACACTCATTTAGTTTACAAATACACCTGTACAGATAAAATCCATCTTCAATTACTATATATATATAGTACTTTTAATTAAAACTTCAACTTTATATTTGGTCTGCACAAGGATTTGTATAGTTAGACTATACAAATCCTTGGTCTGCATAATCATACCAATATAATCTAACAGATGTTTTAAACAAATTTCTGAAATGCTCATCATGCTTATTGTTGAAGGCCGTACGGTGAACTATATTTGTTTTAAATTTCTGTGTCATTTTGGTCTATTCGGAGAGTTGTCTCATTGGCAATCATACCATATCTTCTTTTTTATATCAACATGATCAAAGATAAACACTATACAGGCGAGTTATTTATATGAATCCACCCGGCGCTTTTATGATTTATTTTACAGGTCTAGTACACTTAATTTTGAATCCGGCATATTTTTTTACAGCAATTTGTGTGTTGCATTGCTAAGAAATTGTATTGGTTTTGATATAATTGTTGATTTTTATTAATTTTGAATCAAATTTATATTTACAGAATTTTAAATTTACAATCACCTTTGTCACAGAAACAACAGTACATTGATGTTTTCATTTCATTTTATATTCGTTCATTATTAAACTTACTAAATATGTGCACCGTAATTCAAAACTAAACATGGAAATTCGCCCACAATTCTTTTCTGTGCGTTTTGGTTTCCATGGTAAAGCAAAAAGTCTACACTGCACTCTCGTAAAATTCCATTTAATATGTATCTGCGTTGTTGTAAATCAGCAAAGCGAAAGAAATAAGTAACATTTCTTCTATAAATGTCACTGGAACATTCAATTTGAAATTGAATCGTATATATATCTTATTTTTTCTCTCATTAGATTGTATTTCCCCTGTACTGCACCTCCGAGTCTGCAATTGATAATTTCTTTTCCGATGACACAATACACACATGCAGATCGATATGGACGTCAGATTGCCTAATGTGTTTAATTCTAACATGGAAATTCCATGTTTTAAGCCTATATTTGTAGAACTTAGTGATTTCTGTGTATTGTATTGTATCAGTGCAGTGAGATGGTTTTATTCGATGTTGTTTATCATCATGTAATGGTGCTGATCCTCGGTTTTATGTACAAGGGAATTGTAATAAATAAATCAAACTATATATATAAGAATGTTGCAAGTAATCATTTTCAGATTATAAGATATACCTGGGAACAGGTCAATATATATGTTCCTGGATATACCAAAAGTGTTACTATACACTCAGACTATACATGACATACAGGTTGCAATGGACTATTTTCACATGTGAAAAAAATCATAACCCTGACGTCATACAACTCTATATTTGAATCAAGACGAAGATATGGTTGCTTAATTCTGTGAGTCAGAGTAATAAAGAGAAAAATAATCCAAAACTCAAATTCGAAAATCACTTCAACTCGTAACTAAATATTCAATCTTTCCTGTACTGTAGCTGTACTGTGCTGCGGACGAAAGATGTATCTCCACGTCTTCTTTTTTTATGTCTTGACCACAAAAAACGACTTAGGTTTTCTACGTCTTCATTTTCTTGCGTGCATATTCTTAGTTCTTTCTATACACGTTACACCATGCAGTAAGCTTCAAAAATCCTCCGATTCAAAATTGTAATTTCGTTTTATGTTACTAGTATGTACGAAATTGACGAAAAATAGCTGAGAAAACTACTGCAACATGTATTTATGAGCATTCATACTTGAAAACAAGTTTAGATTATTCTTCGTGGGTTTAAATTTCACGAATCTTATTTGCTTGTGCGAGGGTTAATGTTCGTTGTTTCCAATTACAAACGAATAGCGCTTTTGTTGGTCCTTATCTTTAAGCCACAGTAAGTAGTTCATATCTCACGTTCAAGACGATAACAAACACAGATGAAATCAGCAATCGCTTTTAAACGAAAAACTTTGCTAAAGGACACCACTTGATATGCAAATTAAAGACCACATAGGCGAAATAATACCAAAATTCGTCAAAGATACATTGCATACACTACTTTAAACTTGATCATTCATATATATACACCATATACAGAGTCGTGTAGCTAAGATTGATTTTAAAAGATACAATTAAGACAAATGTATATGTGTAATTAATTGTTGGTTGCTTAACGTACAGTGGCAAATATTTCATGCATGGTCGGGACAATTATTAGATGTATATGTGGTACACGTTAAAATAAATCGATCTCTTGGTCAATATAAGGAGCTGAGAGTCAAGGGAAATGAGATGTATCCTGGAGGTTTTTAGATCCTTAAAATATATAAAGCACAATCGGTTACCTTAGAAATCAACACTAAAATAGATTCTTGAGTTAGTTATACTTACTTAAAATCTGCGCAAAGGAATGCTCATATAGGTTAAACCCGTCTTTATCTTAAATCAATCCCAAATGTAAAAGCCTTAAATGGGTCGATGACATTCTTTCCTACGAGAACCCACAGTCCAGTAGCAGAGAAATTGCTGTAAAAGGGTTCGATATAAATGAAGGGTCGAAAACGGAACAGAAAGTCATTTTGATAAAACTGTTTAAAGTCGTGCCATGATTATGTCGTAAGTACACTATGGCAAAATTAAAATGTCAGAACTGGTATGAGATCTTTTAGTATTCATGAAACAACCAAATACTAAGTATCCACAAAAACTCTCTAAGAACGGTTAAAAAAATAGGTGTAAAAGAGTTTCAGATCAAATTTCGGTCATTCAGCACAACACCATAGTTTAATTTTAATTTGTAACGATTCGTTATGCAATTATATATCAAATATACTATCATCGGGATCAGATGATAAAAATCTTCCATAAATTCGCGTGGATTTCAAAATATGGTTATGGCAAATTTAGTGAAATAACTCAGCGGTATTGAGAGAAAATGAAAAAAAAAAACAGACACAGACGGCCTAGTTGACGCCAAATAACCGCTAATAACTGACATTGGCCTTTTTGACAAATCGATATAGAAAATCGTATCTACAAACATTTTTGTTGATTTTAAATGATATATGTATTCAATAACCTTCCCGTAACCAAGAATAACAACTTGTCAAGAATATTTCACATATATCAATGAATACACATATCTTTACCAAATATAAGGAATACTATATTCTGCCTGTTCAGTCGTAGTCGTTTGTTGATGTGGTTCATATATAAATGTTTCTCGTTTCTAGTTTTTTTTTTTTATAGATTATAGACCGTTGGTTTTCCCGTTTGAATGGTTTTACAATAGTTACTTTTGTGTCCCTTTTCATTTTACTTTTCGGTGTGAGCCAAGTTCCGTACTTTGACCTATAATGGTATTTCTTTCACAAATTGTGACATTGATGGAGAGTTGTCGCATTGGCACTCATACCACATTTTATTTAGGAACATTTTGCTGTTGAAATATGCACGATATAGTCTAACAAAAACTAACTAATTCCGAGTTTTCTGTACGAGACGTGTTATCTAAATAAACTTTGTCATAAAACATTTACCGTCATAGCCAATAGTAGGTCAACTGAGTTGAACATTAAAACTTTGAACTGTAACTTTCGTCAGACATACAAGGCCACGGAATCAAGATTAGGGAAACCGGGTTTTTTTAAACTTTTTTTTCGATTCGAGCGTCATTTGATGAGTCTCTGGTAAACGCAACGCGCGTCTGACGTATATACAAAATTTAGTCCTGGAATCTATGATGAGTTTATTTCCAACATAAATGCCAAGTTCTTCAATAATATAACCATGTCTTTGTCTTTAAAAAGATGTCGTATTTTATTTTTAATTGTAAGTTTTGCCAGATATACAAGTACATGCATGGAATCAAGATAAGGGAAACGGTTTCGAACATTAATGTCAAGTTCCTTAATAATATAGCCATGTCTTTTGTTTAAAAAAATGTCGTATGCGACCTGTCGAATATAGTTACTAAAAAACATATAGCAAGGCACTTATGTTCTTTAACTTCGTTATAACCAGAAGTGGGTTTTGAAACACAATGCTCAATTGCGAGGGTAAACAATCAACAGAACACTCACCTCAATGTGAATTAACCCTATATACTCTCAATTACAATAATTGAACGCCTGTTTATTGATTTTCGCAATAAATAAGACTAAATGTTTAAATTGAGAACTTCAAATTTATTTTCGGTATTGCCTTTGAAGTAATACATGTAAATGCAAACAAAAAAATCGTTGTCAATGATGGATTCCTTTCAATAAAACGATTTCACGCAAAGCAAGTTGACCTTATTGAGTATACAGGTCATACAGAGTATTGAAAAAATAACGTTATATTGATTTGTAAAAAAGCAAGCGTTTTCTCTATGAATGCTCTGGAAATAATATTACTTTAAAGAGGATATCGACCAAACCAAATTAGACATTTACTGCTTTACCCTTTTTTGTTGTACATAGGTTCCGGAAGATGAAATGCATAATCAATTCTCTAGATGAAATAGTAAAAAACACGTTGTAGTTTATAAATTTGATGGCGTTATTTATTAGAAAGAGGGCTTCCAAAATCACCAATTAAGTATTTGGTATCGATTTAATACAGATAGAAAGATAAGTGTTATGTTGGAGATGGATATTGTCTCCAAGTGACAAGATAATAGATGGAAGCTTTATTTTTGTCTTAACTTAGGATTCGTTTGAATGATTTAACCTACGAAGAGGTACCTATTACAGTAAGTCTCTTTTATATTCTAGACATCAAAACGATACAGGAAAACATTTATCACATATCTTTAATACATACTATAGAATGTAATTATTGAGGATTGCAATGATTCAAATTATAACTATATTGATTATTATAGCAGAGCTGTCATCGAGGGACAGCTTCATAAAGCTTTTATAATTCTTTGCAGGAACGGCGCGCCTAATTAGCTATGGTCATAAGTATTAATCTGAGGGCGAAATTGTTCCAATCAAAGTAGGTTGATCTAAAAATATTCAAGCCAATCGTCGGAAAAATTGGTCAAGTTTGCATCAACATCCATAATTATAAACTGGACTGGTTATGAATTTAAAATAACCCCAAGTAAAAAGGGTACCAGTCAAAAGTAGAAAAAAATGAAATTACTGTTTCAAATCGTTTTATTACAATCAAAACAAAATGCCAATACACTATGTGATAATATGTACACCAAAGTGACCATTTTAAGGAAATAATTTAAAACTGTAACTTATATAGTTTATTTTAGTTGCGATGATGTTCATCACGTCCAGCATTGCCAGTCATGTTATAAATGCCTGTATAAATATTTATACCGTGACAAAGCAATACAAAAGCCAACAAACAGAGACAGAGTGATCTTTAAATTAAACATGGCTGAAATCTATTTTATATAAACTTATTTATTTATGTCTACCCTCCACAATGTGATTTAAAACTGTCTTGTAAATCAAATTTTATCCTATATTGCAATAAAATGGCGGTATGGAGCATTGCAGATACCAGTATATTCTGAATGTTTGTGTACGTGGGTAACTTCAACTTGTCAATACAAATTAGACAAGTTAGCTTGAACAATCTTCACCCAACTTGGTCAACGAGAGGATAACCCCAATTGATGAACAGGATAAAAGGTCGAGCCAGAATCATGGACCAGGGACAAATCTTTAAAAAAAATGCAATCTTATTGGCGTGCCCATGCATCATGAAACTTCTACTTTATTCCGGTAGAGACAGTATTATATGTATATATCCATACAGAATCTTTGTGTGGTCTTATCACTGAACTAGTATATATTTGTTTAGGGGCCAGCTGAAGGACGCCTCCGGGTGCGGGAATTTTTCGCTACATTGAAGACCTGTTGGTGACCTTCTGCTGTTGTTTTTTTATTTTGGTCGGGTTGTTGTCTCTTTGACACATTCCCCATTTCCATTCTCAATTTTATTTTAATGTATTTGTATCAATGCTCAGTATTAGACTGTATCATGAAGATGTGAAAATATGACAGAAATATGCGAAGCAAACGACTGTGTGCTTGCATCATCCATTTTTGTTTGCAGGTCATAAAACACTGATAACTTGTACAAAAAATCTGTACAAAAAATCTGTACAAATTATAATTTGTACAACATTACAACTTGTACACAACATATATATTGATTTTCAAGAGAAATCAAAGGTTGCTCTGGAGTTCAGAGTTTAACTAGTTTAAAAGATACCAGTTAGGGGAGGGTTGGTGCCTTCAAACTAGTTTTACCCCGCCGGTGTGTATAGGTAAGAAAATGTGGTATGAGTGCCAACGAGACAACTCTCCCTCAAAGTCACAATTATAGGTCAAAGTACGGTCTTAAACACGGAGCCTTGGTTTACAGCGAACAGTAAGCCATACAGGTCCCCAAAATGACTACTGACAAACAATTCAAGCAGGAAAACAAACGGTCTGCTCTATATAAAAACGAACGAGAAACACATATTGCACACAACAACACTGAGTCTGTCTCCAGTCATGAGCCTGTAATTTAAGGGCCGTTGTAAGTTACTGCAAGTGTAACATATTTGTTATCGTTCATCAATGTGTACATTCATTAGGCCGTTATCTTTCCAGTTTGAATTGTTTTACATTTGCCTCATGTCGGGTCCTTTTGTAGCTGACTATATATATGCGGTATGAGTTTTGTTATTTGTTGAAGGCCGTGTGGTGACCTATGGTTGTTAATTTCTGATTCATTTGGTCTCTTTGTCTCATTGGTAATCATACCACATGTTCTGATTTTATATTAACAGCATGATTAATCTAAATCGAACTTGGTTCACCAAACTAGATGAGGGTAACCCTTCAACTTACGAAGTAAATGTAATGGGCTCAAGTAATAGCTTGCCAACATGGCATGGACTTTACAGCTTGTAATAGAGTATTCTTTATTTAAATTGGTATACCTAATCCGCATAAACAGAGGCCGACAAGAATTGACTTATAAGATTGATCGGTCAAGAAAGGGTCAAGGGTCTATGAGTAAAAAACATTTTCAAGAAACTACAGATTTAGATATTAAGGTTGAACTTGAAGTCATTTGCAATGCAAAAATGAACAATTAATGTTCTGTCTGGCAGTTAGGGATCCTTTCTATAAAAAAAAATACCCATAACTACTGGGACTTGTCGGCTGTCCATAATCAATGTACTAATATGCTAAAACTTTTATGGGGTAGAACCAATGGAAGTGCACGATTTTTTTTATTTTTTTTGGTTTTATTTGTTTAGCTCCGATGCAGCTCGACCGGCGGTCAGACAGATATATACAACATAATTCATATACTAGTACTCTAATAATAATTGGTCAGGCTGGCAAATCAACGTTTATAGTGATACTTGTAAGACAGCCAACGTGACGCATTTATGATATATGTAGCTCCATAAGGGCCCCTCCCCTAAACCAACCTATAAATAAGACTTTTAGAATAAGTGAAAAATATTTCGTTCGATTGAAATTGATTTTGTATATTTATAACGGAAATATAAACATCTTTAGAATTTCCAAATAGTTTATTGCCTTGGAACAATCTGGACTGTCTCAAGTTTAGCTGATTTAAAGTCGTCTTTATAAATCGATGTTGTTTAAAAGTGTGTTTTGTATTTCCGTTTTCCCTCTGTTCAACTTCCACCCCGTTTAACGAGTGTCTCATTTTTCTAAACAAAGTCAGCATGTCAGTTAGATATGTCTAATATATTTATGGTCCACTCCTTCTTTTTTTCTATGGATCCACGTTTTAAATGTGATATCTGGTCGCATGCTCTCCCGCACACACAAAAAAAACCCACTAACATGCACAGAATTACATTCAAAAACATTTGATCGTCATGATATTTTTTTTCATATAGTATGCCTCCGTGTACCAAATATCTTTCTGCGGGAAAATCAAAACTTAAATGATTGCCATATAACTACCAAAGAGAGATCACACGAGTCCCACACGACACACATAGACGTTTATTTCGTCTTCTGGGTGAATAGTTAAATTAGTTGTATAGCTTTCTTTAAAAGTATATGAAATGTGTATATGAATAATATAATTCAATTATATTAAATATATGAAACGTCTTCGTGCATAGTTAAAGAAAACCCTTATACAAATTCGTTGAATGCAGTAGTGATCAGCTGTCTGTTATAAGACTAAATGGATGAAAATCTGATTTATCTTGTTAGAATGCCACAGTTTATTTCAAAGCCCCATATTGCCATGGTGAGAGATTATATGTCTCTGCCATGGTCAAGAATTTCCCGGAAATAGTACATTTCCATTTAAAAAAATCCCGCCAATAAAACTTTGCTTCGTTGCTTATTTTCAAAATGACGTTTCCTGTTTTTGACACTACTATCAAAATGTTGTTTCCATTTGATATATTCATATATAAGGGTTGCGTATCATCACATGTCACCATTGTACAACACACTTGACACTGTCCGATAAACTCCTTGAAGAAGGCTTAAATTATTTCTACTGTATGACTGCTTTATTGTAATGAATAGCTTTTAAAATGGTTTGAAATAAGACCAAACTGAGATGTCAAAATCTGAAATCTATTATTACGATGCTTACAGTGCAGAGCCAATAAAAATGAAGGTATGGGTAGTTTACTTTTACTATAAGATATCCAACAGATCTCTGGACTACCTACACAGGCACTTGTTTCTAACCATTGGAAGGTCGAGTCAACTAGCCATATGAATAGAGTAGTCGACCTTCAATGGATAGAAACAAGTGCCCTTTACTCCCGATGCATTTTTATATATAACATCGAAATTAATGGGTTTTGGTTCTTAATAAATCTTTGTTGTTTTGGTCAAAGCAACCTTATACAGACACAAACAAACATCCTTTAGTAAGGGGAGATGTGGAACTCTAGCCAACCGTCCTGTCTTGCAAAGAGCTATTTTTTTTGTATTCATTATTGTTGTGACTTGGCCCCCTTTCGTGTTTAATGCGGGTCTATCGTTGATGGAGGTGTTTAAATTAAGTCGCTCCGACGTATTAAGTTTGGTACTTGTAATACTTTTTTAACTAAGTTTGTAGCAAGGTAGCCAATTACTATATACGGGACAGGCTGGCCCGTAGTTAGGATTTTCCAAGGGGGTTATTTGGACTCATGAACTCGACTTTAACAGTCACAATTTGAACAGAACGTTGACATTTACAGTGCTTATTTGGTTTTAAAAGGGGTCGTCCGAACCCCCTGGCTGCGGGTATGCGGGATCGGGTCTCATCCGGTGAAGTCAAAAAGTGAAACAGGCCCTACCATTACGATATCGCCCCAACATAGATCAACATACTGTTCAATTTATGAATCTTACAAAATCAAATAATCGCGCCAAAAAACTTTATCGACCTCCAAAGGTGAAGAGCTGTCATTATATATTATGTCAAATCAAATGTGCTAGGTAAAGATAATAACAACGCTTTTAATTTTCGATACGAATATCTGTTGTTTTAGTCTATGGCGACATTAAATAATGTGAATAATTTGGAACTCGATTTATATGTGTGTGCAAATTGTGGTATTATGATTTGAAAGGAATATATATGCATTTCACCTGAATTAATATACAGGTAACAAGGTAAGATGTCAACCGCCATGTAAACATACACATACAATCGACATATATTTAAATCAAGGATAATTTTCTTTGTGTTGTGTCTAATACCATTCCATTGATCAATAAACACATTTTTTCAGAAAAATGAAATGATCACGAGTAAAAGCCATTTTATACAAACTTCGCAGTAATTATAGTCACGTTTTCTTTAAAGTGTATGATATTTTTACGGGAAATAGCTTGTATAGTCAAGGCGATTGGAGAATCGAATGACATTAAACGAACTGCCTTTCCTTGGTTACAGAAATATGTTCAAAAAGGATTATCTATTGCATGTATATTGCCCTCTAGTCAAAATTCACAAATTTGAGTTACCCTTAATAGATTGTAATATTAGATAATATTAAGAGATAATACATCAGTATATCCTTTAATACACCATTTAACATTTGTGTGGTTTGTCATAGCATTTACCTATATGTCCCGGTAGGATTTAGTGTGTGTACCACTTGTTTGGAAGAGAGAATGAACAGGGAACGAAATTGTCACATTTACAATAATTTATCATAGGTAAAACGGATACAAGACTCATTGCAAACCATTAGAAACGTAAATACTGACAGTATGGCGAACACATCATCAGGGAAGGAAAAGGATAAAAAGAGCAAACGAAAACTCAAGGATAAGGAAAAAAAGGAAGCCGTTGCCTTGCTTGGTGGGGCAGGCAGCAAGCCACCTAAGGTATGTTCGTGACTGACATGCAGTGATTTGAAGTCGTGTTGAGTGAGATTTATAGCCTAAACACTTTTATTTGTTTGAATGTTTCATGTTGTAAAATGTTTGATGTGATTCTTCTTCAAAAACGTACAGTACTGACTATTTCCACCGAGGTGGTCCTTGCAGAACTATTTTTTTTAAATACCCAAATTGCGTCAGTCTTTTACAAAAGTTGGTGGTAAAACCTAAAAAAAGTTCAGACAACCACTTTTCTAGAGTGGCTAGTTGTATACCAACTTTTTATCAAGTAGTTGGCTTTTATTTTGGGATAGGGTAGGAATGAAATTTTCAACAACACATTCAAATACAAAACAGTATCTTTTTATTCATAAGTTATGTTGTAGTTATGATATTTGCTAGGATTTCTCATCAAAAACGTGTGTCTTCTTTTATTTGGGGATGGATAGTGGGTTGAATTTTTGAAAATACAATTAAATAAACAGATTTTTGTCAATATATGTTTTTGTTGATAAATTATGTTGTGATATATTTACATATTTAACATTATAGTTTCCGACCTTTTTCTTACGTAATTCCATTTAGAAAGCTTTTTTATTAGAATATATTACATAAAAATTACATTAATATTTGCTTTTCTTTGATGATGACATTTACCATGTTTATAGTTTTGGTACATGCCGTGACATGGGTTATGCATTATATGTTAAATAAAATATCATACATTTAGAATTCTATTAAACATAAAGCAGAAAGTTCTGAAACAAGTAAAAATCTAAATATTTGTAAAGTTTTAATGGAAAGGGACTAAGGTGTTAAACTGTAGCCTGTATTTTCAGTTGTTAAAAGATTAAAAAAAACACACATTTGAATGGAAACATCGCGTCCAGTATGGCCGTACAAAACACACTATGTAATGTACAATATATTGGATTAGGTGTTAAACATCGAACATGTATTGTTTTGCCAATTTCATCAGATAGAGATGGAAGGTGACATTGACAGCTATCAAAAATATGTCATATCTAATTATGGAATTGCATGTTGTGATTACATGTTATCGTAATGTGTCCACTGTAAATGCAATTGAATATGTATGTTGGAATGTACACATATGTAAGTGTGCTCTTCAACCAAGATATTAAAAAAGGACAAAATGCTAAAGGACAGACATGAATTTTTACGACTTGTTATGACCCCGAGCAATTCAATGGCCAGTCAGGACATTTAATTTTACCTACTATAAATATTCAAACTTAAAATATATGTTAAAGGTGAGAGAGTATTACATACATGTTTTACTTCAGTTCACAACAAAATGATAGTGGCCCATATGCTAGGACCTTCAGGTCAGCAATTTTGTCGACTGATGGTATTGTTCTTGCCCTTTATACAAATTTTAACGAACTTTTTTGTGGATATATTTTGTACCCAGAATAAAACGGGATTCATTGATTGGTTTGTTTAAAGTTCAGTTGCAAATATTTCATGAATATTTGAGACGAGAAAAATAGAAATACACCTTGACTATACAATATGATTATGTAGGTTCTGCAATCTATAGCTTTATCTCATTGTTGAAGTCTGTACAGTGATATATAGTTGCTTACCTTTTTCCTCATTTGGTCTATGGGGGAGAGCTGTCTCATTTGTTCTATGGGGGAGAGATGTCTCATTTGCAGTCATACCAATCTTGTTTGTGTATATAATGGATAAGATCATAACTTTTGCCTGAAAGAGACTATTCCCTATTAATCATTGAATGTAAGATTTCACCAACGTGTAAACCACTAGCATGGGCACTAGCATTCCCATGCTTTGGTTGAGATACATGTATATCTAATTAGCTATCCTCGATGGTTTTCAACGTTTCCAGTCGTATTTTTTTCATATGTAAAACTTGCTTTTGAATTTGTTATATCATTATGTTTTGAAGACAATCGTTCATGATTTCTTGGTGTTGAAATTTTGTTTTAAGTTTTGTCTGTTGAATATCTATTACCTACTGGTGAGTTATGTCAGCATTTTCTTATAAAAATTAGTTATATGTATCATCGTGTCCGTAATGGCGATAAATCTTCCGCTACCGGAACGTAATTACATCAAAAATCAATCCGACAAAAGATACAGTCCGGAGCAACTTTTGATGAAGTTCTGATATCTAATATTATAGACACCATATACGGATTCTTTTCCTGCTGCCAATTATAAAACAAAACTTATCTGCGTCTTATTGTTTTCTCTCATTGGACTCAAATCGAGTCCACTGAGTGGAATATTCAGAGGTTCAGAAATAACAATTTAGCTTACATGTTACAAATAATGATTTGGTTGAACTGAAATGTGACATTTGAAATATACTCATCTTCAGTTTTGCTTTTGGTAAATGTTATTTCATATGGACTAAGCAATAGGCAATGGATAATCAGGGATGTTTATTTCGAAAGGTTACCGAAGATATGAGGTACAGATACTTATTTGGTTTTGGGGTAAGTTCATTCGGACTCACGTGCATTCGTAATCAACGTTTTAATTCAATTTTTATATATCATCCTTTTATAAGATTAAAATAGCAAAGACCCTGGTTGCATGTACAATGCGATTGATTTGGATAAAATATCGCATTAGTGTTCATTTATTTGTGCTTCACGGTAACTCTTTTGAACAATGTGACAGTAAATTTATTTTACAAAAATGAATAGACAAAATGATTGAAACCGTGAAAACGAGGGCATATATAATACACTTGAAATACAGTCACCTGTAGTGATCTGAATTGAAACATAATATGGGGTTTCAATACGTTTAATCAAAATTAATGATGTGCCTGTCCAGTTCTTTAGTTCACGACCTCTTGTTCATGTTGACTGCTCTTTGGTTAAAGTTAAACGTGAGGTTGGAGAACCAGAAATATTAACTCCTTCATGAATATTAGACCCCGCCACTTTGTTATGTGACTGTCCCAAGTAAGAACCTTATAGTTCAATGGGTGTCGTTGGTGTTTGTCTGTCATATTTGTAAATGTTTACAGTCGCTTAACATTCTCCCATAGTCTTTTTCCAAAACGATGTTTTGTTATATATTTAAAGCTAGTCTCTTCTCCTCTGTCTTGCCGCGACAAGGAATCCCCAATTGTGTTGCTGAAACAGTCATTATTTATTATCTATATTTCTTTGAATATTTTATGGTCCTTCTTTTTGTCAATTGTTTTTCTGGTTTTCACATGACAAAAATAAAACTCCCTTTATTCCAAAACCCATGAAGAAACATTCCAATAATTAAATTCATTAGAGCTATGACATAATGCCATCTTAAAACCAAGGGATTGAGGATAGCAATCTCGTTTTTGTCGCGTTTGTTAAAATATTTGTGTGAAATTGAAATCAATAAATGATAGGCACATCAAACTTTCTGTTGTGAATGATGAGTGCTGAACAAGGATGTAGAATTTTTACAATAGAAACCAAGATGGAACAGGTATAGTACTTTCCTTTCCATATACATGCATGCAAGATGTATAGATATTTTCTGATTCATTATAAAAACACACTAGTTGCAGAGACGATACGAAATATTGAATGAATTCAAAAGCTGTCAAGAAGTAGCAGTCTTGATCCCGGTTGAATTAAATGGTGAAATGAAAAGATTTCACTATGCATAAAATTAATGGGCGACATTTATTTATTTTTTGTAAATGGTTGAAATTTGATAGAACGCATGTTTGAAAAGGAAGAATTTGGTGTCACTGCTTTGGAAGCAATCGATAAAATTCTCATTTTGAATATTTAATGCTGCAAAATAAATAATAATGGTTAAGTGTATCTGAGTATCGAAAATACATTTGTTCTTGTTTCGAGTTTCGAGCAACAAATATGATTTATTGTACCATGATTGTATTAACAAATATGGAATAAAGGACATGATGTAGGCAAATTTATTCTTCTGCTTATACATCTGATGTAATGGATATTGTTGTCTCTCATTTGGCTTGATTGAATTCATTCGAAAATGATGAACAGTTAGAGAGCTGGATTTTGAATATATTACTATACAAACAAATCAACAGCAGACATAATAAAAGATGGATCAGACGGTTTATCTTCAAAAGCCATAAAATATTGCACCCTCCTCCACCCCACCCCAACCCCCCAAAAAAGCAAGACAAACAAACAAACCAAATTAATAATTATCTTCAACATCAACTTGCAGAAATATAAGTTTGTATTTAAAAAAAAATAGCCAAAGAATACATTTAATGTGACACACACGAACCATATCGTTGATGTTAGGATATAGGAATGTTATCTTTTGAATGATTCAACAATATTATATCAAATATTGATCTAGCTTTCAAATAACCCTGTAATTCGTTTACAAAATATTTGAATGAAATAATCAATTGTTCATCGCGTTTTTTGTTGACTTTATACAACAGGTTCATACCAAAACAGAAAAAAAGACGCCATTAACACGATGGCCAGTCTGCAATATCGCAACCTTTAACATTAAACATTCATGTAATTTATGTGTATATAAATAAGAGTGATTCAAATGCATATGTTGGAATTCTATATGTGCATGTAGAAATTACACAGAAACCAATTCGTGCATGAAAGTAAGGCAGAGTGGTATGATTTTCAATGAGACAACTTTCCATGCACCAGAAAAAAAGACGATATTAAAAACAGCTATACTATAAGTTAAAGGACGTCCATCAATAATGACCAAATCCATGCAAAATGGGAAGCTCTAAAAGGTCCGGCATGACAAATTTTGAAACAATATAAAGAGGAAACGATGGCTTGATTTATTCTATATATATGGCAGACCACACGCAATGCAACATGTCATGATAAGCATAAGGGACACTGTTTTCCTGTGCCTTGAATAAAAGGTCTTGCCTTTGTTTTTTTCTTAATATTTTATTGAAAATAAAGTTTTCCCCCCAGAAATATTAGAATTTATTAAATTTTGTATTTCACAATTTTCGTCATCAATATCTAACTTTCATCCGCGAGAGAAAAGCCAAGTGTTGAATAAGATGTTGTTATTAATTTTCACAACATATGCATGTTTTATAAATTTATTCTTATACAGTTAGTTTCTTTTACGGTAAACACATATTTCTTTAAGTACAAAGGTAATCTTTTATGGATGTTTGATACACACAGAATATCACGAACGCCTTGGGCACACAAGCAAGATTTTGTGAAGTTTAATGTTGTAAGAAGGAAACAATGTGCATCGCAGGTATTTGTTTGGATGCGGTTTACACTACATGTACATGTCTTTAATGATATGATATAATTTTATCGGTCTTTCCTATGTCTGTATATTATTACAAAAATAAGGGAATGTGGTGATTGTCAATGAGACAACTATCTAAATATAAAGTTTAGATGAAGCGAGTGTAAGCAACTAAAGGTCACAGTGAGAAAAAGCAATACTGTATAGTCAAATATTTCGGCTCAGATCATCACAAAATTGCATACTCATATGACGTCAAAATCATATACGTTCACCCGGGATAAATGCTTTTTATTTGGATTTCAATATAAAACAAAAATATTTTACTGTTTCAAATCATAGTGTATTGTTTTGTGTGTATATATGTCATGCTGCCTGTCAATATTGGTACACTAAATATTCCTATTTTTATTTACCTGGAGTTATCACTGACGTCATAATGTTTGAACCAACGTTAATAAGTTCGACTCAACATTAAATCAAGTCTGTTTATGACAAAAATAGAAGTGTAGAAAAATTATCTAAAAATGAAATTTTCCATTTGAACTCGTACTATACTATAGTACTTGAAAAAGAATACTTAATTTGAATTGGGACGACCATCTTGACATACATAGCCAGTCGTAGATAATGATTTATATTGAAATATCAAATAAAAGGAAGATAAAGGTTAAAGATTTGCTTTGAACTTTCTGAAATTTCATTGTGATAAAGTCTACTCTGTGAAGACCCGCACCATTGGCTTTTTATTCAGTTTGTGTATTCCGAACTTGCTTTTAATTTGTACCTAACAATCTTGACAGAGGCTGGTCGCAATTCCCAATTTTGAATTTCTTAGTTCCATAGAAAATTGTTTTAAATATGTGCTCTCTCAATCACTGTATAAATTACGACACAATTACGACAATCAAAACGATCACGATTGTACTGTGGATTCATTTATTTTCGTAGATATCAATTTTCGTGGATTGAGAAAAACTTGCATGTTCGTGGATATTTGATTTCGTGGTTTTGATAAACTTTGCAGATACATTTGTTATTCGTTGAACGTTTAATTTCGTGGTTCACCTGTACCCACGAAATCCACGAAAATTGGTATCCAACGAATAATAATGAATCCACAGTATACTATTACTCTTCTTTGGAATTTGATTGATTGTTTGGGACAAGTACCGATCGGAATCATACAAACAATCACCATTTTATAATCGATAGAACACGATACGTAAATAACATCGACCTTTTCGTCTCCGTAAGTCATACAGTAAGACCCACGAAAAATTGTGTCCTTTGGCTGTTAAGGATGTATGAATACACAGTCACATTGACCTCTTTCTTCCATTTGTTTCGTTGATTGATATACTGTAACGTTTGATTTTTGTAAATTATATATTTTTTTACGGTCCTATACAATAGACTTAGTCAGAAACAAAATACGTATATCGTACGGGTCTAAGCTTACCTTTTCCGGTACGTTGACATGCGACGATGGAGCACTTGCGATTTCCGCTCACACTTAAAAATTGTGAAAGTCGTAGTTTGATTTTACTCTAATAGTACATTAAAACAATGACTTTAAAGTAGCACAATACAAAGTTTTTTTAACTTCCAATCTTCAACCTTTAAAATGCTGTTACTTTTTTAAACTGATTATTTGATCCTTACTTAATGCTGAACATCCAGTAGCAACTATTATAAAGTGCTTTACAGATGAGCAACACATACAAATTTAAGTAGAACAAAGACATGATCAAAGGCGGATCCAGAGGGGCCTTGGTTCCCCTTTCGTGGGAAAAATTTGATTGATGAATTAGGAAATCACTGAAACATGACTGTAGCGGGCCCCTCAAATGAAAAAACAGTGCCCCCCTTTACATAAAAAAGTTCTGGATCCGCCACTGATGATACCAAATGATTTAGATGCTGGGCAGGCTGTAATACCGTGTCTATAGTATTTTGTTAAATGCAACCGACAGAAAGAAAAAGACATCTCAAGTATAATTCCTTGATAGAAGTTAAAACTTGATTAATAATGTATTTGCTTTAACTTTACCTACATTGACAAAGGGATTTCCGGATTTTTTTGACATTAGAAATTCCTGCATACAAAGTTTATGTACACAATTTGAGATAAAAGTATCTGATAATTAGCTCAGAGACCACGACAAAGCTAAGGTGCATGTTGTTGTTCGGATCAATATCCCACATTGTATGCGGTATTTACAATCAGAAATCTTAATTTACAAAATGAAAGCAAACAAGCAAAATACTTACATGTACTTAGCAGAGACATATATAGTACTGTCACTTGCGTATGTCTCTGATATTATAAATAATTGTATTACATAGGCATGTATACATTGAATTTATCCATATAACTTATGAGCAAGATAGTTATGTCAATCGATTTTACCTGGGTGCTAAAAAAAAACCAGGCGATCATTGTCACGATTCATGAAGAATAAAAGTCACGTATTAAAGGAATAAACCATTCTTGTTTATTAAAGCAGGTTGCTTAACCTCAACCTGAGACACAAAGGGGTGGTGGTGCATTTTTTCTTAAATTCAGTCAGGAATATGGCAGTTCTAATCTAATAGTTCGTTTCTATGAATGTTGCATTGTCGTTTTGTTGCACTTGAGTGTTTCTGTTGTTTCGTTGTTTTCCTCTTATAGTTGATGTGTTCCCCTCGGTTTTAGTTTATAACCCGAATTTGGTTTCTTTCAATCGATTTATGACTTGAATAGCGGTATACCGTAATGGTACCTTTATTTATAGAATTTAATTGATACATAGTATTGTTTCTGTTCTAAATACAGTGGCAGATCCAGTGGGATCTTGGAGTTGGACCCCCTTTTTTGGACGATCAATGCATTTGAATGGGGACATGTGGTTGGAACCCCCTTTTTTAAATGGTTTGATCCGCACCTGAAATATATATAGCAAGCTTCTTTTAAATATTTTGTCAATGTTCGATTATAAATCATTTACTGTCGACTCTCGGCTGTAAGAAGTAACAGAAATCCTCGTGTCTGCAGAAGAAAACTATATTAGATGAATAGCTGATCGTAGTTTGAAGGAAAAAAAACCACCTGTCACCACATGATAAAAGTTATTATTATAACTGTCAACGAAAAAAATGTGAACTGCTTTTTGCAGCATAAGTTACGAAATTAAGTTTACGGTAACTTTGTTAGGCTACTGTTTGACGCTTAATTAAAATAGTACTTTTGCCGTTTTATAGAGACACAATGCTTGTCTGGCAACACATTATAAGCTTGGTCTTGTTCATTATCTTTTCTTTACGGTAGGACCCTCAAATCAAGTTAAACTTTATATTAGATCCTAGGAGTATAACAAAATAACCCAGCTAACGTATGTAACAGACTTGTCAAATCTTTGTGGTGATTATTAGGCAAGGAGTAACATCTTTTTTTTAAGATTTTTGTTGTTGCATATTTTGTTGTCAAGTACACACATTTAATCAGATACACGTTTTTCCTCATTTGGTGTAGATGAAACATGAATAACATATTTCGGAACGACTTAAAAAGTAATATTAGTTCTGAAGTAAGAGAGAGAGAGTTTAGAATACACAAGTATTATGCTAGATGAAATGACTTAAGAAATGAAGATCCGAAATTAGCCTTAACTGACAGATCTAATATAATGGAAACAATTTCGGGATCTTAATGAGATCTGAATGAACAACGTCCTAACATGAATTTATAACTATGAACATTTTGAAACTGCAAATTAATAAGGTACAGAAACACAAAAAAAAAGTAAATATCTAGAAAGGGTCAATTGATGTTTACATGTTGGTGTAATTTCAATTATAACTGTAATCAAGGATTTGTATAGGAAGACCTTACTATATAAATCCTTGCTATATTACAAGTGATCCATTTAGAATTTATAGATTGGTGTAGCCAAGGATTTGTATAATAAGATCTTACCATACATATTGTTGGTGTAGCAAATAAAACAATGAAGACAAAATCCCTAATTAATCTAAGAATTGAAATCAAGGCCCAAATAACTTTTCTAAGTGGAATCCTTACATTGCTTTATAAAAGATACAGCCAGTTTATTTCAGTATCATTTGGCAGTTAAGTAAACCTTTTGAGAGCAATGGACTATTTAACAACAAACTTGTGGTCAGTGTGAAATTAAAAGTTTAAATCAATAAGAAATCAGGGATCTTAACTTCTTGAGATTATATACTTATTGTGATCCACACCTGTATTTCGCAATACTCATTGAACTTACAATGACGGATATTAAATACACCTTAGATATATAAGGAAAGCCCAAGTATTTGATAGTTATTTGAGGTTATTTATATTGAACAGATAAGATAGTTAAATGGTAAAGTATATTTTTGAGAACATATTTGAAAAACCCACATAGATAATTGTGTATTATTCAGTTGTGCAGATGTAAATATTTAGTACATTTGTTCTGAAGATTTAAAGTTCTGATGTTTTCTGTCCTAAATAAATATGCTTGTCAATAAATATTTTTAAGTATGAGATATATAAGATGTTATTTTGTTTACTACTCTCATATAATCAGAGGTTGCATGTTACATTCAATGTTACTTTTCTATAGTAGATGCTCACTGTTGCATTAAATATTGTACAAAATAATATGAAAACTATTATCCTATCCATTTGTCCATATAAACAATTGCTTAATGTTTATTTTGACAAATTGTCAAAAATGCTCATGAAGTAATGCTATTTTGGAATGACTTTGTTTATATTAAGGCCAAGTAGCACTAATTTGTTGTCATTGAACTATAAGTTTACTAGACAACAGAGAATGAAGCAGAGGCTTGGTGATAATTATAGTGCATATTTTATTTTATAGATTGCAATGACTTTGTTGTAATGTTTTGCATTATTGTATTTTGCAGCCATTAAAACATAAACGAGCCAATTCTATGGACATGAACCATCGGGATGATGGTTACTTGAAGCATAAAGATCCTCGGCTGTACAGGAGACAGTCTACAACAGTGGAAATACAAACACCATGTTTTAAATGTCTCAGAAGTGCTCTACATTGTTATAATATTGTTGTTTTAGTAAGTTTTGATATTTATACTGAAGCCAATTTGAGACAACAATACAAGAGAATAATCCACTTAAATTCCGTTTGAAGGGTAAAATGAATTATATTATAATCAGGGCTTTGTAATGATTTCAGGGACATAAACGAACAATAAGTTAGAAATGCAGAATCCTTTACCTTTTTATTTTTTTTACTTTACTACAAATTGTTGTAACCACATTTAAATTTATTGGACCTTGAATCTTAGAGGTACTGTAAGTACCTATCCTGGATAGTTTTTTTTTTAACAAAGTCTTTAAAGCTTGCTTTTAAAACATATGAATTTAGCATGTTTTTTCTGTACAAAACAATGTATTTTTGAAATGGTGATCATCCTGAATATGCATTTACATAAAAAAAAATGGCCTCTGGTATTTAGAACCTATCCATATATTTGATTATTATCCTCTAGTTATATGTTAATAAAGGTTAAGACATTGACAGCCTATAATGAGTCCAAAGTTTACTTTGAACTAGAAAAAACTGGACATTTGAAATTGTTTACATGTATTTCAACATACTGTCAAAAATAAACTGGGAAAATCAGATAATATGTATAATACAGTATTGTGTTTACAACCATTTAAAGTGTGATAATTTAAGAATGTCCCCAATCTGTAGTTTGTATTGTTGTTCAGATTTTAAATACCTTTGTTACTAGAATATTACTTTGGACTTTAAATTTGATTTGTGTGATGTTGATTTCACCCTGTTTTAAGAAATAACATTCTCATTGAAATAGAATGAGTTTAATTTTTATATGAATCAGTGAACTGTCAAAAGCTAAAGGTCGTTGGTTTATCTTATTTATAGGACTAGATTAAACATTGCCCTCTAGTAAAGAATAATAATAAAAGTGTGAGGTTTTATATTTGTTTATACAAACAAGGTTTATAGTCTCTATCATAGTGTTGATCATGTGATAGAAATAAAGAGATAGACATCAATTAGACGGGAACATTAACCACAATAAAAAATTAGAAAGGACACAGTGAAAGAATCTTTTTCACATTCTGTATTCCCATAGTTATACAGAATGAAAAGATATAGGGTAGATATGTATGATGAACAGCTTGAACATTTCTAAATTCTATTTATCCAAATATCATTTTGGAAAATTTCATTTATCCCCCCTATTTTCTTCCCTTAATGATATTTTTCATATATAGTGACTCTTAAAGAGGAGTAAGGTCAGATATAGGATAGATTTTTATAATGAACAGCAAAACAATTTTTAATTATTATTACTCAAATATCACTAAGTTATGTTCATTTATCCTCCCTTTTTCATCCCTCTATAATATTTTCTCAAATAGTGTCGTCAATAAAAAAAACATCTGTGGTTTTGTAGGTTCATAACAATCCTGTACATGTACTAAACTTCACAAAGTACATGTTGTAAACAGACAAAAAAAATGCTGATATATTGTTTTAAGTATGCACTGAATATCATTGACTTTGGGATTTCACTTTGCCTTAGGCATTGATAGTACATAGATGATTACATTAAGTCTGACCCATATTTAAGACTTTTTAAACTTAGGAAAGGTGAACAAAGAGAAGATATATGAATTTGTCATTTATAACTGGAAGGTTAAGAATCTTATTGTGATTTATAACACTGCTTATTGTAACAAGTCCCTTATAATGTTGAGAGCTATTTACTTTTGTTATTATGAAGATGTATATAACTGGTGGAAAAAAACTTTCTGGCTCCCATAGTTAATTTAAAATATTTAAGGCTTAGTGTACTTTTATTATAAAAACCCTTGATGTTTTTGTTGTATGATTTGTCAATAAGATTTTTGTATATTTATATATGTTGTCCATTTTTTGAAGATGTTCATATTTATATTTTATAAACAAGAGCATACAAAGAAGATTTAAAACAAATTCTTTTAATAGAAACAAATATATTGGTACTGAATCCAGGAAATTAACATTTACCAAAAAATAAAAAGTTTTAAGTAAGAAAACAAATTCATGAAAAATAGTTGACCAATGAAACACTGATTGGTGGTAGAGAAATGAAGAAATGATAATAGCTATATGGTTATAAATAGATCTTAAAATTCCTCTTATAATTGTTATTTCAAATTTAATCAAAATTGATGAGCACTAAAACTCTAAAAAAAATATTTTTCAGATTATGGGATGTGGAGCTTTAGCTGTTGGAGTGTGGTTGTTAGTGACAGACTTTAGTGCAAGAGAAATCTCTGTTATAGTTCATACAAATTTATTTGAAATTGGGACATATTTAATATTAGGTGGTGGAGGACTCATAGCATTGTTAGCATTCTGTGGCTGCTGTGGAACCATGAGAGAAGATAAATGTATACTTGGTTTTGTAAGTGTCATCAAAAAGGTTATATTTAGGGGATGGCTGAAGCGCAGGATTTTCTTGCTCCATTGATGACCCCTTGGTGGCCTTTCAGCTTTTATCTGCTCTTTGGTCGGGTTGTTGTCTCTTTGACATATTCCCCATTTCCATTCTTAATTTCATATGTTTGAGTCCCTATCAATGAACATAAAGACAGTGTTCATGAAATTATACAAAGGATTCCTGGTTATAATTAAGTAGTTCAGCTATCAATTCCCCCAAAAGCATTTCTTTAAGACTTTCATATTAGCACAGTCTTGTGAATTCTAATTTTTAGCTGGTCTTGAATCTATGCACATACTTATTTGTTTCTGCATTTATAGTTAAACTATTAGGAATTGCTCTTACTGAGGTTAAACCTCTCTTCTAAATTTTCTATACAAATATTAAAAATAATGTTTTGACGACAAATGAAAACCTATGAAGATTGTTTGATAGTAAAAACAATTTGCCTATATACCGAGAAAGATATTAAAGACCGAGGACAAAAACCACTATACAGCAAACATACCAGTAAATACAAAATTTAAAACATGAATTGAAGAACAAATAATGAAAATGTATATATTTATCTGTTTTGGAAAACTATAATTACAAAGAAGGCTACCGATACTCTTTTTCATAACTCATTATAATTTTTTAGCTAAGTTAATTCTTTTTTTTTTTAAATTTCGCAATATACCAATATACGCAGTAGACTAAAATAAGATTTGTTTTACTACATATCAAATCTGTCTTACCAACCTAGGTGGGAGACCATTAGTTAGAGCTTAACAAAAATAGCTGTCATTCCAAGTTGGATTTTGAATGCCTATTAACAAAACTATACAAATCAATACTTCAGCCTACTAAAGAAGTAAAACATAAAATGATTTCACTTTAAAATATAAAAACAACAGCTAACATGTAATACGATTAGGGTTTTGTATTTGATGTTTTCTATGTTCGTCTGATCATGGAAGTACTATGCTTACTATTTAACCATGGTCTAATTTCATTTATTGTACAATTTACAATCGAACGTAAGATGTCATGTTACCAAATATAAAAAGCAATTTAAGTTGTGGTTTAGAATTTTCGATATCGATTGCTATTATTGATTGTTGCTTCAAGCTGCTGCTTTTTCTGCCTTTGACAACCAGGTAGAGATGTAACAGTATTGAATTTTCAATACAATTATTCCTGTTCCGCTTAACTTTGAAATAAAAACAAACAAATTTCCTGTATAATATAATCAAAATACCAAATAAACGTTAATTTTCTGTTAAATTGACTGGGGTGAAAATAAGTAAATGTTATAGATTTTTTTTTCGTTTGCCGTTAGCTTTTGACTTTATAATAATCTCATTAATAACATTAACAATTGTGTATTGTTTAGCCAGAGGTTACCTGCAGGAGGTTTAAAAACAAATGTTTTTATACTTAATTATTCTACGTACTAAAAAGGGATTAGTAAAACCAGTTTGAGGGCAGATTGTTAAATATATATATCAAATCTTATTACGATTTATTATATAGTCCAATAAAGTACCAAAGGTTCTTTTATTAATCTTATTAATAACAAAATAATCCAATAAGAAAGCAAAGTGTATTGAAATTGTAAAAAGTCAACTAGGTTTTAAATGATCATTCAGGTAGGAATTTTTATGGTCCGATCTGTAGGCATGTTCTACAGACTGGTGGAATTTTGCCAGTTCGTCTAAATTCATAACACCTTTGACTGTATATTTTTAGATTCACATAATTAAAGAAATAAGCGCATTGACATATATTCCTTAAATAAGAATGCTACTTGATGCAGCATAAATTATTTTAAATATTTATGAGATCAGCTATTTTAAACATTGTAATTGCCTTATAGTATTACAAATTTGATAATCAGATTTACTGTCAATAATAAAATTGGAAATTCAACCCACAACTTTCAACATTTGTGAATTTGTCATTTGGAGATCATATTTACTACAGTATACTTAAAACCTGAGTTAATTCATCACTACTTTTGGTCAAAATAGAAATTTAAAAAAGGGTGTATTCAGTAAATTTATTGAAGTGTAAAACTATCTCAGTGTAAATATATTTTTAAAAGTAACATCTAGATAAACATATAAAACACACCTTGTGAACAATTTATATTTTTTTCTAGTTCATCATTTAATAAAAATCAAAATTTATGGTCCGATTCATGATGAATCTAAAATGGAAGAAGTAAAATATAATATGACCCAGTAAGCAAAGCAATTATAAAAGTGTGGACTGCTAGTGATTTGTCAGTAAGACAGGACTTTGCAGTATGGGAGAGTTGTTACTTTTTTAAAAACTTAATTCAACATATTTTTTATTTAAATGTACATTTGGTTTAATAAATTACTTTTTTTTATTTTATGATGTATTTAGTTCAATACATCAAAAAGATAAACTACATTGAATGACAGGTACTATATGTTAGCACCCTCTGTTTATAGATTATCTGAAATCTTAATATAGAATGTTATTTTCCCTTGAAGTCGTATAAGGAAAAATTTACTACATCTGTGAACAGTTTTGCTGTACCATACTGTTAACTTCTTCTTTTTTTTTTTCATTTTATGTTTCATATTACACCATTTTTTATAAGATTGCTGGAGACAAGCATATCATACACTTCTTGCACAGCTGTTTATTATGTTGTTATGAATCACACATTCGTTTTTATTATAGTAATTTCTGAAAACCATTTTATACCCAATTAAAAGAAGGCATAGTCGCAAATTATCAGGTATAACATCCAGACTGATTGATCATTTTAATAATTAATGCTCATAATAAATGAAACATCTAATGATTTCAAATATTTTACTATTTTTGTACATAAAAAAATCATTAATTCTCCTATTCACCCAATAAGATTTTCTATAATGTTGTTTTTAAATGAGGCATCAACAACCAAATCAGTGTAGAAATATCAATACAGGGTTGAGAGCATTAAAGCTGAGGATTTATCGATTGTCAACTTTGTTTTTAATCTAATCAAGAGAACATGTACACATGAGATTCATTCTATAATATGGAGAGCCTGACATTAACATGATATCATGGCTATGCTGCAGACATTTTGTTTCCAAATCCTTCATGCTTACATATGGCTGTACTGCAGACATTTTGTTTCTAAATCCTTCATGCTTACATATGGCTGTACTGCAGACATTTTGTTTCTAAATCCTTCATGCTTACATTTTATAAACCTCTTATTTTATTGTGAACCTGACATAAATATCAGATAATGGATGTTCTACAAACATTTTCAATTCAATTCCTTCATGCATGTTATTCACTTGGTATTGACCAAGCTTTAAATTTATGTCAGGTTTGCAATATTATAATATTGCAAACCTGACATAAATTTAAAGCTTGGACAATACCATACTTGGCAAACATTTTCATTCCAAATCCTTCATGCTTATATGTTATAAACTATAATAATATTATGAACCTGACATAAATATAATATCTTGTCCATACATGGCAGACATTCTGATTCCAATTCCTTCATGTAAAGATGTTATAAATCAGGAAAACACTCCTTTTATAAATAGACATAAATATGTACAAACAATATTTGAACAATCATTGCCTATGTAATAAAACATAAAAGCTATATGGGAAAAAAACAATCTTCAGGGAAAATTGAAATGATATACAAATGTAATAGGTTTTCTAAGATGATAAATGTCCATTTGTACTGAATAGCCTGGCATTTATTATGTTCAATATAACTGTGGTCTGATTATAAAAAAAACACATATACCTTAGGGATAACAACACAGTTAACAAGTTGATTCAAGAACATCATCAGCCTGTTTTCATGCAAGAAGGAAAATAAAATAAAATTCTCCACAATAAAAGATTTAAGCAAGATTCATTCTAAAATGTCTATTACATAATCAATTTCAAATACACCTACTAGTAACTGCAGTCCCTGTTATTCAATCTTACTACACTGGACATTTAGCCAGCAACAAGCCATCAATTAATAAATAAATTCTGCTCTACCACATAATCTTACCACATAATTCTATATTGGAACATCTTAATGAAGGGGTGCTAGGAAATTTAGAGAAGGTTGACTGACAAGGCTTTATATAAGTATTGAATGGAAAAAGTCTGAGAAGATAATAGTCCTAAAAAGACAAGATTAAGCAAATTATTAACTTAGACACTGCAATTTCATATAATGCTAAGCTTGCCTGAAAAAGTCAGAAAAAATAAAAGGTCCCTCTAACTCCCTTTAAATTTCTTTTTTTTATTATTTACCAATGCATCAAATAACTTCATTTTTACAGATTTAAATAACAAGCATATCTGTGTCCCGAGATCTGTGTCTCTTTCTGTGTCCATATTAGACCTTAGTACTATCTGTCAATGTTATTTTATTAGTCAACAATAATCACTTCAAATATGAACTCAATACAGATAAATTTCATAGGTGTGTATGCACCAAATTTATTGGATAAAGAAAATTCATATGGTACAACTCTAAAGCAAAACAATCTAGAATCTTATCTGAACTGCTATTTAACTACAATTGTGTGCTGTTAAAACCTCTTGTTCTTTTAGTAACTAAGTGTGTTCCATACATAATTTTTAGAAAATTTGTTTCAAATGTCAATGATACAGCAACCCAACAACACAAGTTATTAAACAGACATTTGGGTATCAAGTAGTGAACTGTTCACCCTTCCTTTTCTATAGTGCAAATATGTATGAAACTGGTCTTTTAATCCAGTACTGACATCAATCCCACCTTAGGTTTTAAATGTTTATGGATTTGCTCTAATCTTTATCTATGCAGAAACTTTTAATAGATTTAAGACAAATTGTCAATTAAGAATATTCCTGTATATGTTTGACTGATTGAAATGTATATTTATTTCTTCATTCTTCATATTTATGTTGGGTTTTTTTGCCTCATAAAAATAAACATTTCTATTAACTTAATTATATTTTAACATAAATCTTTAGATTATTGACAGGAAATTAGTATTTTGTGTTTAGAAAATTTGTATTGATATTTACTGATTGTTCTGTATTTTTGTATTTACAGTATGGAGTGGTTTTACTATTAGTTTTGTGTGCTCTTTGTGTTGGTGGAGTCCTTGCATTTACATTTAAAGCAACAGTAAGTATGAGAGATGGATTATATTAAAATGTACAATGACAAATTGATGCTGTCAAACTATTATTCTTCGATTTCAAGGTTGGTTAATTGTAAACATGAAATAATACCTTGACAAAAAATAGTTGTTCATGATGAACATTTCAGTGTAACTTCCATCAATTATTGTCAAAAGATTTCTTGTGAAAAGAGGCCCAGAAATTTTAAGCTTCTTTCCTCAAGTAATAGAAACTTGCAACCAAGAATAAAATTGCTTTTACTGTAGATCAATTAAAAACCTTAAATACACAAGTCCACCTTTCAAATATTGATAGTGTATAAATAAAACATAATGATTGCAAAAATCAATGATGCAAAGAAAAAAGGCTTTAATTATGTGTACTGTTCAAGTTATTTCTGATTAATGATTTATCAATAAGTACTAAAACATGACATCATCAGTAAGGACTTAAGATGACGTTCTATAAATAGATCATATTGACATCTGTAATGTCAGATGGAAGTTATTGATCCTGCATGTGAAATCATAAAAAAAACTTAAAACGAACAAAAAGAAATAAAGAAATGTCCATGTGAACCTCGAGATGTGAACAAGACTAAAACAAAACTCAATTTATTTTTGGATTACCAAAATGTTAAATCTCAAATATAGAATAACTCTAAAATCAAGTGCTTTAATGTATTGTATGCTTTTACAATGCTGGAACCATGAATATTAACTATAATTATGATGATAATATCAATTGCTGCCATGAATTGGACGAAATTGTCATAAGCTATATTAGATTAAAAAGTAAAGTACCAAGTTACCAACCACTAAGATCATTACAAGACTTACAAGAACTACAACAAAGGAAAGACTTAGTGAACAGAAAACTACCAAACACTAAAGATCATGACAAGACTTATAAAAACTACAAAGAACAAAAGACTGAATCAACTCAGGAATACCATGGAGGTCATATAACCTCCTGAATACCAATAAAAGATGACAAAGAAACAACACAAATACATTATACTCTCTTACATAATATCACATAAATATACTATGTAATCTTTAATAAGTAGAAAGTTACCATGTGAGCAGTAATTGTATTATGGTATATAATGAATGTTCAGATGAAACTTGACTGACTAGATTATATGTATATCTGATGTAATTAACTGTAACATTGAATTATAGTATACATTCTCTGTTATAATGAAGAGAGTATCTTTTACTAACAAAAACCGGATGAAAAATTAATTTTTAATGATGAAAAGTAAAGTATGTTAAACATTTTATTTGTGGAAGTGCCTAATTATGTTGAAATCAATATAGATCTAAAGTTGTAAACCCCCATTAAACTATAAAAAAATCAATGAGACAGTTAATATATTAATGGAAACAAGTTTTATTGAAAAAAAATTGAAACTAAACTAATGGAATTTAGAAAATAGGGCTCTCAGTAAATGTTCATGTTGGTAATCTTTCTGTGCTAATTTGCATATAAGCAAAGTAATATACAGGACAATGATTAATGAATATGGGTTAAAAGTTCTAAACTGTTTATTATTACAAATGTATATTAAATCTGATCTCTAATGATATCCCTGGTTAATCTTGATTCAAGTATCTTTATTTAAAACAGCCAGAAATACAGATGTTTTGTACAGAAATTGTAACATATGTCTTGATTCTAAGATATTTCTTATTTAAAGACTATAATATATTATTTTGAGTTCCTGATACTGTAAACAAATAACCTATCAACGATCGATCGTTTTGTTTATAACCAAGTTAATCTTGTTAATGATATATATAAGTTCTGCCTAATGAACTATAAATGCTTTTGCAACTATGAACAGTTTGATATAATGTTTGAAATATGTATAATAAGAATAATATAATATGAGGAGATGTCAAAAAGGGTACAACCAAAAAAAATAAACAAATCAGAAATAGATATATAAGGACAGATATGTATTGTCATTTGGAAATTGAAAAGGTTATAATTTTTAATATAACACTTGGTGGATAGAGTTGTGTTTGCATTTTAGTCCTTTTTATATTTAAACAAGTTTTTTCTGTAGTTTACAGATGAACTTGGTGTGGGTTTCCCATTGATGTTGCTATAAGCAAAACTAAATATTTGCCATGTTATATTTTCAGTTAAGAGCTGATATGTCAACAAAAATGATTAAATCAATCCAACAACAATACGGTAATGATGTAAGATCTAACTCTACAAACAGGCTGATAACTGACGCATGGGATTCCATGCAGAGGAAGGTATTAATAACAATTTAAAAGTTTAATTTTACAAACAAAATCTATTACATCCTCTTTTTACTCCTCAAAATGTTACCACACAAAATTCATTTTGTAACATTTTTTTTTTAGATAATTCTCGAACACCATATAAAATAAGAAGATGCACTATATATTTTTTTTTATTCAATTTTGTCACAATTTAAAAATCAGAATGTTTTTCTTTGTCTATGCTTTGATTTAAATCTCATTAGAAATACAATGACCCTAACCATACTGAATGATTTTGTAGTGCATTACGTATTTATTCTGAATCCTCTAATGAGTGATTCATTGTAACTTATGTGAATGACATCATACGAGGTTATTAATCAGATATCAATTATAAATACCCATATATAAACTTATTGATTTCATAACTCCCGTAAATAATGGCTAAATTTTCCATTAACAACAAAGTGATTTGTCCTTCACATATATATCAGGTTTTCTTATTGGAATAAGTTATTGCTTTAGCAGTTAATTAATAGGAAACATCCATGTGTTTTGTTAAAGAATAGTTTAAAAATTTCAGACGCAAATCAAGAAAGTCAAATGTGATTAATCAACTAGGTTCTTTATAGATTATTTATGTTTGATGAAAGCTTCACAACTTGTTCAAACACTTCCTTCCAGTCTTATGTTTATGTTATGAATTAAATGCAACAATTTCACATCTAAATCTGTCTGTTTTCTTCTCTTAAAGAAAACCTAATGGATAAACTCAAATCTACTTTAAAACTGCAAACAAAAATAGATTGAATTGAATCTAATCTAAGAAAAAAAACCATGAAAAATTTGAACTGAATATAATGTGTCCTTCCTTATCTCTAGTTTTGACCTTAATAATAATACAAGATAGATGAAAAATTTCAAGTACAAAAGCTGAAAAAAAAAATTTGTAAGGGTTCCGCGGAACCCAGTGTCTCGCCTACTTTTGCTGAAAATCACAGGCTCAACAAAAATGAGGAAAAAAATCAATAAAAAATGTTCCTTTTGATACTATCTTTTGATTGTAAGAAGCTTCTGAAGTTCTGTCCAAGTTTGGTAAAAATCCAGGATAGTTTATGAATCTAATAAATGTTTAAAAACTTTAACTGCAGACTGTATGCTATGTTAACTGGAAGAAAAACTAAGTCCATTTATAAGTAAAATACAGATACACAGGTACAAAATATTAACAAAATTTCTTTCTAAATTCTAGCTTTTGATCATAAATAAGCTTCTGTCTAAGTTTGGTACAAAGTAAAAGGAGTATAAGAAAGTTATTAAATTTTTTAAAAATTTAACCACAGAGCAAATGTGTTGTTTCCTGGCAGAAAATTTAAGTCCATTTAAAAGTAAAATATGGAAGAAACAGATTTATTTTTTTACAAAATTTACTTCTGTATATTATCTTTAGATCATAAACAAGCTTCTGTCCATGTTTGGTACAAACCCAGGATAGTTTAAGAAAGTTATTAAAATTTTAAAAACTTTACCCACAGAGTGAATTTAATGTTTCCACCATAAAAACTAAGTCCATTTATAAGTAAAATATGGAAAAAATAGAATTTTTATTTTTACCAAATTTACTTCTGGATACTATCTTATGATCATAAACAAGCTTCTGTCCACGTTTGGAAGTAATCCAGTATAGTTTAAGAAAGTTATTAAAATTTCAAAAACTTTAACCACAGAGTGAATATTTGTGGACGCCGCCGACGACGACACCGACGACAACAGAATGTAGGATCGCTTAGTCTCGCTTTTTCGACAACAGTCGAAGGCTCGACAACTAGCCCAATTTGATTAATAGAAAAAATCAAACTATCCCAGTTAACGAGAGGACCGTTGTTTTTCTTTGTATGTCTTTTATAAAGAACCTGATCATAAGGATTTTTCAATTTAAAGGTTTTAGTCATTATTCGATATACAGAGCAACATTTATTTTCATGTGCAAAGTTCCAAATCTAAATAAAACATATATCCATTTTGATTTGATCTACCTGCATTACAAAGTTACTTTACCTTTCATTGATATTTTCCTCAAGATTTGATAACACTGTCCAGTAATGTAACTTTACCTTTTATAGAAATTTACATCCATATTTAATTTACTTGCCCTGCAATTTTACTCTACCTTAAATTTCAATTTGCAGCTTGGATGTTGTGGAGTTACAGGAAATATTTCGCACTCAAAACATTCCTGGGAAATTTATAGAGATGGAAGTCATTGGTACAGAAGTAGAACTGAGCGTAAGTGTTTACACATACATGTATAAATTATTTTTTAGTTTGTATATTGGTATTAAATCATTAAAATATAGGCACAAGTTAAAGTCTTTATCAGATTTTCAAGGGATGTAGTTCTTTACTGAAGTTCAAATCTCCTTTAATCTATTAGGAAATATATGAGGGAATTTCATAAACTCCAAACAGAGAAAGTCTGGGTGGGGTGAAAGTGAAAGGGTCTCCCCCAATCTATGGAAATCCACTCTCAATTAAAATGTCACAATGGGGAAAAGGGCACAATTGGCATATGAACCGAAGAATTTTGGTATCTATGAAATAATGGTCTTCATTAATATTTTCCTCTTTGAATTAAATGTGAACTATTTATAACTTGTAATTGTTCTTACCTTCTTAAAATCATGATATTTGTGCTCATTTCTTCCTGTCTTCTACGTTGAAAAACTTAATCCACATTGTTTATGTAACACATTGAAAAAACACATTCTCTGTTAACTACATCCCATTGAAATTCACAAATATGAAATCTTAAACTCCATAATAAATAATCCATTTGAAATCTGAAAAAGATATAAATCATTTCTTTAAAAACACCATTTTCTTAGATATCATTCAAATATAGTCGAAACTATTTTGAGTATGATTTAAATTCAATTTAAATGTTTCCTGCATGAAAGTTTTCCTCTTTGGATATTCAAAAACAAGGTATTGCATTAGAAATACCTAAATTTAGTTACTAGTACACAATAAGGGTTAGACTATATTCAGTAGAAGACAACCTTAGAATATTTTAAACTGTAGTGTTGTGCTATTATGTCAAAGGTATTTCCCACATATAGCCTTTTGTTTAAATTTTGTATCTCTATATTTCATGATTTTCTTTTCAGAGGTTCCATTTGTACCAGAGAGCTGTTGTACACCCAATGCTGATTTAGAAATGTGTCAGGGCAAAAAGTTTATGGGTCCTCCATCTATGCCTCATGAACCAGGACACCCTGTAAACCCACATTTGTATACAGATGTAAGTTACTATCAAAACATACAGTTAATAGAACTATGTGGTATGGGCTTTGCTCATTGTTGAAGCCTTGAAATCCATACAGTAACCTATAGTTGATAATTTCTGTGTCATTTGGTTTCATGAGAAGAGTTGTCTATTTGGCAATCATACCACATCTTCTTTTTTATATTTAAAATACCAAATGCTTTAATTTTCCTGTTTATAAAGTACGAGCTACCAAATTAGTTAGAGTAATTGGAACTAACCATATATTGCTCTGAAAAAAGGAGTACAAATATATTGTTAATTCAAAAAATTCAAAATAACAGAAATTGTACACCGCAGTAAGCCACTTGTTTCCATTTATGTGTGTGGAATTACAAACAAATAGATATTTTATCGTATTTCAAGGATTAAATTCTCATTTCTAGTTCACAAGTAAATATAGGTTAGCAAGAGACAACTGTGAATGACCAGTCTTTTCAAACAAATAATTGATAGTCATTTATTATTTTAAAATCAATCTGGAATTCAACCATGATTCATTATTCACTTGTTTTATGATCAAATATTTTCTTCATAATTCCCTCAGAAAGCAAACACATTCAAATTTTCAATACAGATATACATTTATAGAATGAAAAATAACTATTGATGCTTTCATATGCAAACTTTCAATTTCAACAACTAAAAAAATATGCGTCCCAATTTCTGACCTTTTTTTTATCATTTAAACTGTAAACCTTTCAGGTTAATGTTATGATTTGTAAGTTAGCGGTAGTTAATAATTAAGTGGATTGAATTATGTCAGTAAACCCAGTTTATCTTGTATTACACTGTTCTAAAACTAAATGTATCTGGATTTTATAAGATATATTTCAAAAATTAAATGTACTTGTTTTATTTCAGGGATGTTATGATAAAGTTCTTCTCCATATACAGCAACATTCTTTAATTCTTGGAGCAGTTGCTTTAGCTGTTCCATTATTTTTGGTGAGTATTTTTATGTATGTTTCTCTATAAGTATCAAAAATTACATTCATGGTCAAAGGGGAGACAATTTTAATGAAGTATGTGGTCAGTGTTAGCTATAAGTCAATGGGAGATAACTCAAAAATAAATATCAACTTTATCATGAAATATAAATATTTACATAGAAGTGTTATCATTTATCAGCCAAAAGTTTGGTTCTCAAACAACAAAAGGACAAGATAGAATAGTGATTAAAATTGGTATAATAGAACAAATGAGTAATTGAAATGATAAATTTTGTTTTTATTTTCCAGATTGTTGGAGTTATAATTACATTTTGTATGTGTTGTAAAGTTAAAAAGGCTGAAGGTGAAGGTGACGAAGAGATCTTTTAATAATCCACTTAGTTTTGAAACCCGTCCACTCATAAACACTGCCATCAATAACAGTTTTCAAAAGCAAGCTTTAACCATCAAATGGACACTCTGATGATTTCATGGATTTCTTCTGTGACTGAAAATTTTGCTTGCATTTAATTAAATGATGCATATAAAAAATTAAAAAGTGGATTCAAGTGGATTAAATATTTGCCATTGGATTAATATCACATGTGGATTTATTATTTTGGAATTGGATAAATATGGCAGAAAAAAATGTGTAGTGATGTGAAAAGTAAAAGAAATATATAAAAAACTTCAATAAGAACATTATTAATGCTAAGCATTTAAACGCAGCATACTACATATGCAAATACATGTACAACAACAGAAGGTAGAACATAATAGTAATAAACCAGAGTTAGATAGACCAACTATTCTTTTCACAAACAGTATGAATAATTTAACATTATTCAAGTTGATTTGAATAGTACTTATGCGACTGTGACAAGTGAAGAAGATCTGGCACCAGGACAGTCATTTTGTAGCCATTTGTTGCTTTAGTGCTTTGTACAAAGGCTTTTTGTTATTGGTTGTGATGTGCTTAAAACAGAAGTAGTTTAATCAGGAAGATATTTAATGTGGTGGAGTAAACTAGGACACAAAACATTCCAAAGTATATATATATATTATTGTTTCCAAATACTTGATCAAAAATTGTTTTTAATTGACTTGTGAAGCCATCACAGACATTGATTACATATGTTAACTATATGTAGTTCTTATTTGCACAACACGTACATATGACATATTATTGTTGTGTATAACATGCTTTTGTTGTATAAACCAAATGCTGCCATTTCATTCCAGAGGTTTAAACAATGTACGCTTTGGAGATTTTTTTTAATAATATATGTCTTACTTTGGCTACAGTGTAGAAGAAATGCTGTACAAACTTTTTTTTTAGTTTTACTGTAAAAAAGGAAAAAAGTTACAGAGAAAAATGAAGTACACTTTGTATGACCATATATGGTATTAATGATTGACATTTAATTTCAATGTAAACATTACTAAAAATAGAAAATAATTCACATGATTACATTAAAGGACAACATTTATGAATAAGCTACAGTGTCTACAACTGAAGGGAAAACTAGCTTTCTGTCCAAGAAATGAATAGTTTATTCACAGTGGTACCATTACAGAGAAATTGTTTCCTAGTTTAATGTCCAGGGGATGCTATCAATTTATGAAAATTATGTGCACTTCTCAATAGTATAAATATATATGCCATGCATATGTTATTTTTGTGACATATGTGTTCCATATGTTACCTTTGCATGTGTGTTCATATATTCAGTTGACATATGTGGATCACGTATGGTTCACATGTTAGTCACTTACATAATATATGGTTAAAATACATATATTCAAAGATTGATTGTATGCCCGTTACAATTATGAAGAAATTAAAAAAAATCTGTGGCTCACAGATATTACAAATTTACCAGAGTAAATAGTTTTTGAATCAATTGATGCAATATTAAGATGTAGGAAAGACATACTTGCTACACATTATCTTTATTTGTACTGGTTTGTACAAATTATAAAAGTTGAAAAGTAGATCTCAAAACATTTCATGAAAAAGTATCCATTTAATCATTTAACAGCAAAGTTAACACATTTCTGTATTTTAAATACACTTTACAATCATTTTGTTTGAATTTTAACATCAACTATCAGAATAGAATGACCCACCTTTCATGAAGAATCAAAATCTGGTCACCAAGAAATAAAACATGAAGCTGGTTCCTTGTTCAAATATGCTTTGAAATCAGTCATTGTGGTGTATGTGTATTATTGAAAAATAAAAAAATCATTGCTTTTTTTTTGTTGATATTCACATAGTTTTGATTACTGTGGATTCAATATTATTTATGGGGTACCAATTTCTGTTGGTATATTTGAATAAGAAACTTCAACCTGCAACAAATTTTCAATAGGCTTGTTTGCAGACTTTATTGAAACTGTATAAAAAAAATCATGAAAGTGCCAACTTATTTAAATCCACAAAAATAAAAATAAAAATCCACTAAAACCCACATCTTCTTTTATACTCTAAATTGGTACCCTTGAAATAAATAAATCCACATTAATTCTTTGTTATTATGTTAAGATCATTTTTCTTTTTTGTAAATATTTACTTACAGCATTATTTTCATTAGAACTGTAGAATTGATTGCATTGTGAAATACTAATATTTACTAACTAGTAGAGGAGTAGTCTGTAGCATATTTGGCTTAGTTGCATATTTTAAATCACCTGAAAATTTTGTTTTATAGAATTAGAAATGGTATTTCATTAGTATTAAACAATACAGTCAGTTATGTGGATTTTTTAGTTTTTTCTCTCATATTGTTTTAACTTGTTATTTCATTTTTCTAGATTAGAGAAAACTCTTAAAGAAACTTTTCTAAGGTATCTATTCAAAATAGTTTTATTTTAACTTCTGTTATAAGAGGATATATAAAATTGAAGGTATGCTGATTGTAATTTTATTATTCACTTTTGAATTTGTTGTACAGATACAAGAGTATTTATATATTTAATTAAACTATCAACTGAAATCAAGACATAAATGACAATCTCATCCATAAATTATCCAAGATTGATAAAAAAAATTATGTCGAATTGTATTGTATAATAGAACTAGGTTACATCAGATATAAGAATATTTGTTTATGTGTCCAGAGTTCACATAATGGACTGGTCATTAGACCAAACATACATCCAAACTGCATTTATTGTTTTTCATAATTCTGTTTTAATGCTAGTCAATTATTACATTTTTCATGATGTAAATATAAATCTTATTTCATTTACAAATGTTCAACAAACTGTTTAGATAACTCCTATTGCGCATGTAGTATGTTTTGAATATGTGAAAAAATAGTTCATATCAGTAACACATGTTCCCGTCCCCCTAAAAAAATAAGTTGTTTTTTTGAAAGAATAAGTTGTTTTTTCCTTACCAAAAAAAAAACGTTTAAAGATTTATATATATATGTGTAAAAGAAAAGAAAATGAAACTCTTGGTCTTCGTTAGTTTAATTGATTTTGTTTTGTTTTTTTCTGTGATACAGTTTGTTACCTCTTTTACTTGCCAGTTGGATATTACAAATATATGGACTAAATATTGATTTAAATGCCAGTAAAAAAATGTTTAAATTTATTGGACAATACATGTATTATTCTAAAGATTGAATATCTTCATATTTTATTAAGAGCTCTGTGATTAGTGTAGTAAAGTTGTGAACATTAAGTTAGTGTTTATATTTTATTTGTTGTATTTTCCATTGTTACATATATTTTAGATTTATTATTATTTAATTTGTTGATACTTAAGGTTTTATATCATTAATTACTGGTAAGATTTTTGTCAACCAGCAACAATACTGGACATAGAAATAGCTTTTGTTAAAAACTGCATTTTAAAAGAATTTCCAAAGGCAGCTTAAGGGGACTATTCCGACTTGCAAGACCCTCATGGTGGTCAAAATTTGCCCCCCTGTCATATGGAACTATTTGAATAAAAGAAGGTACATTTTTGGACATAATGGGACCTACTAATTCACTGAAAATAGAAATATGAATCATACCACTATTGGTTACCAAGTTTCATCATCTGAACTCAGATTGTGAAGGAATTAGATATCTTTTCTAAATTTTACTTTGAATTAGTTACAGAAGGGTGATAAGAAATTTTACCAGACATAAAAACATTCTTACTTCAGGAGAACATAGAGGAAAGTCTAGCAAAAAGACTTAAAAAAATCCCCATCTTTTTGTATACCATCATTATTTCATTTTAGCAGTTAATAAATGAAGGACTGGTTATTTTCTCATGATCTTTAATGTAAGGGTACTCATTTGAAGATTTTATAAAGGTTCCAGTAAGATTTTTATTTCACTTTTTTCAGACAATATGGTATAATTGTATAATAGTGTTGATCACAGTGCCATATTCTGAGATACTTATATCAATGTTAAAGTTTTTGTTTTGTTTGTGTTAAACTACCAGTATTTCTTAAAAAAGGATTAATCCAATAAGAATTTAAAGACAGGAGATATCATTTGCAAAATATACACATCTAATATATGCTGTGTAAATTCAAACAAGAATATAAATATCAAAAAGAAGAATTATTATACTTTTCTTCACAAAGAATTTGTGAGCAAGTTCTAAAAAGAAGTTGAGAAAGAGCACCATACTATATAGGAATATTTTACAGTTCAACTTTGTGTGTATAGAGCACCATGAAATATAAGACTATATTTTTAAGTTCCAGTAATTTCAAATCCTATACAAATGAACCATTTCAAGATGAACAAACATTACAAAGAAAAATTTATGAAGATACTTCCGGTGTTCAAGAAATTGAAGTTCTAAAGTACTTATTTATATGTCCGATTAAACATATCTTATATTGTTTAGTACAATTCTACATTTATATTAATTATTTAAAGGATTGATATTGTATGATTTCAGGGATGCTTTCCAAACTTATTTACTTTATTATTTTATTGAATAGTATATGGGAGCTTGGATTCATTATATATGAAAGTACCAGTAAATTAAACCAGTTTACAATGTATCTCATGTAATGTTGAGTACATCGCAATGTTGAACACCTTTCCTGATCCGAATTTATGTCTACGCAGCAAAAATATCATTTGTTCATCGGTCATATCTTAGATAAAATCACATTCCTTTCATACAATGGATACACATCATCATTATGTATAAATTCAAGATCATTGTACAGAATTTTTATCTATGTGTAGAATAATCATTATATTACATTTTCCTTCTTTTTTTGTTTTAAAAATTAAAAAAGTTAATTATAAATTGTAGTCAGAAATAAATGCGAATCTTTTAATATCTTTGTGTGAGCAATGTCTTTTGAGTTTGATTATTGCCTAACTTTTGTGTCATGATTAGTGTATTTCATGACTTCTTTGTCATGATTAGTGTACTTCATGACTTCTGTGTCATGATTAGTGTACTTCATGACTTCTGTGTCATGATTAGTGTATTTCATGACTTCTTTGTCATGATTAGTGTATTTCATGACTTCTTTTTTGTAATCACTATCTTGTCAATGAAATAAAAATATTTTACTATCAATAGAAATAACATTTATCTTTAGCCTTTGAAATATGGAAGATGTCAATGCAATTGTGCTACATAGTGACTTGGATTTTTTTTCTGGCTAAAATAGATATAAGAAGATATGGTATAATTGCCAAGAGAGAACTCTCCATCCAAGTACATTTTGGAAAAGAAAAAACATTATAGGTCTTCAACACAGAGTGTATGAATTAATAATTATCTGATTCTTCATTATTACCAAATATATCTGGTAATATTCTACTTACTGTAACACACTTATATCCCTTACCCAAGAGGAGGAATTATTAGAATGACAGTTGTTATCAATTCTTTGATGTGTTTGAGCTTTTGATTTTGGCATTAGATTAGGGACTTTCCTTTTTGATTTTTCCTTGAAGTTCAGTACTTTTGTGATTTTACTTTTTATTGATTTGGTTGTCTCCCTTTGGTCTTTATAACAAATAAACTCATCATAGATACCAGGCATAAAGTTTTGTACACCAGACACGTGTTTATCCATTCTTACAAAACTCATCAGTGACACAAGAATCAAAATAGGTAAAAATGCAAAATAAGATATGTTGAATAGCATTAAGGACCCAAAATTTTAAAAAGGTTTTGCCAAATACAGCTCTGGTAATCTATACATAGGGTAAAAAAATCCAAAAGTTTGGAAAATTCAAAGTTTGGTAAACAGATAATTTACAATTATGACCAGGTCATGATGTTCTTTGATCTTCATGTTAGATAACTAAATTGAGATATACATTGAAATACATTAGATTTGTATCACCTGCCAGGAATGCCCTAGAATCATGATAGATTGGGATGCTTATCCATGAGTGGGGTTAGCTCTTTGTATTAAGCTTTAAATTACAGAAGGTAGGATACCTGGTAATTCATATCTTGTTTACAGATGCCTTATGTTAACTTCCCCAAACATTCTTTAACCATTCTTACTAGGTCTAAGAATCCAATGTCCAAAGGCATAAACAAATAATATCAACATTTTGGAATACTAACTCTCTACAATGCTATATCTAAAAAAAGATGTTCTTTAATTTTAGTTCTGTTACTTTAAAATGTTTAATTTATTTGCTTTGCTTAAGATTTCCCTAATAGAGATTGTTCTATAAAGGAGTAGGTCCGGTAAGGACCGATTTTGGCCTCAAATTTCAGTTTCATCTGACGAAAGATTTTGACCACTTTTTAAACACTTAAGTGTCTATTTCATTTGATTCAATTATTTTTTGTGAAAGATTTTAACTCATTAAGTCATAAAAAATGATCCGATTCAAGCTTAAATATGAAAAACCTACCAAATATGCGAAAAAATGTCACTTTTCAGATAGTTTTTGTCAAAAATGAAAGTGGCCGCATCCGTGTTCATCCTCAATCTTTATATATGTTATGTATTATCATCAAATACAACTTCCATTTAAATATTTTGGATGAACACGAATGCGGCCACTTTCGTTTTACACGGAAACCGTCTAAAATTTAACTAAAATGCTTGAATTTTGATGATTTCAGTAATTTAGCATGACTTAATGGTGCTAGTTCTCAATATATGTGCATTGCATTGCCTAAAACAGCCAATATTTATGTAGCAGAACCATTCTACTATCCAATAAATAACTAAAAGTTTACATTATCAGAATTTTGTAAAACTGCTATATTTTGGGGCCAAAAAGGGCTCTTACCGGACCTACTCCTTTATGTAATTTGCATTGACTGACTCTGTTATTAGTATCTTATATCTATATTACTACCACTTCGATAATGACCCTGCTTGTGAATACACAATTCACCATTCATTCTGTAACCAGTAATTCTGAATGGTATTTTTTTTTGCACCTTTCATATTTTCAGTTTAAAATGGATATATACGGGTTTTGATCTGATATAAAAATAAGTGCCAAATGAGACAACTATTTATCAAAGATTGGATGAAATGGATGTAAGCATTTATAGGCAGCTATGCAGACTTCCACAATGAGAAAAACCTATACCGTATAGTCGACTATATTAATGAAAAAAATAAGAAACGTCTGAAAGGAGAAAACTACCTGTCTGATTCATATAAAAAAACAAACAAAGACAGTGACATGCATTAACGACAACTACTGAACTACAGGCTTCTAAAGTATGTGGCGTATAGTTAAAATTTTTGTAGGCGCCAATCCTCCCAATAACCAGTGACTATTTTACTTACAATCCATTATGTTCAAGCCTTAACCTTGAACAGTTGTGTTACGACACAATACAAGAACAAACAAACGAAATTCAAGTATGAGAACCATGCAGCATGCTCACTTTTATTTTAACTTTTTCAGTTTTCATAAACATGTGTTTATGCTTCTCAAGCTTTAATGCTATGATCATATTCACCTAATTATTATTCCCAAAACTTGTGTCATGCACACAAATAAGTGTCATACCACAACTTCTCATTTATCATAGTAAAAACATATATTGTGCAAGGTCAAACAAAAATCCTGCTTAATTTAAGACAACACTGATTCAATAGTGATATACGAACAGCTAGAGCTGGTATTTCAAAGGAAACTACTATTGTACTAGTCCTGCTAGTCAAAAAATCCTGTTGGTTTTATTTTGTCATACCATAAGGGACGATAACAAAAGATCGATGTAGGATAAAAAAAAAACTTAAATCAAATAGTTTGGGGGTGGGGGGTCAACATAGCTGCAAGTTTTGTTGATCAAAAATCGATTTTTACATATATCCCTATTGGTCAATCAATTTTTCCCAAACTAAGTTAAGAGGGGGGGTGTGGGGGTCAGTGATAAAACTATGTGAATTAAGTTTTTTATCCTTCATTGAACTTTTGATGTCGTCCCTTTAAACACGTTGCTGAATGGAAAGAATGGTGTACACAACTGTTATTACAAAACGTTTCTGATTTAATATTGGAAAAACGGTAACCCTCTCTGGGTTTTTAAAAACCATTGTCCTTGTAGAAATTCAATAAATTTATTATCTAAATGTCGGATACATTATCGACAGAACAACCGCGTGCCTCGCTATTATGAGGAAGACGCTTGGGTGAATATGTAATTTTTATTATTTGAAAGGTTATATCATAAATATATATGTACATGTAGAACGTTTTCTTTAACCAATCATGATGCCTTATACTCACATATTTGTTAATATTTCGAATTGTCTTCTGGACAACCCCCTTAAAAATTAAAAATTTATAAGATCCGTTCCAACAATGTGTTAAAAGAATATACCAATGTTTTACAGATCATGAATACCTTTTAAGCCTAAATAATTTGAAAATTCTTAGATTCTCATCATGACTGCTGTTTCAAGTTATAAGAAAGAGATATTAAATGGCAGCTTTTAAATTGTTCAAAGAAATAAATCGAACAAGGTAATAGAATACACTAAGAAGAATAATAGCAATGAAAAGTTAAATGAAGGAAAGAGTTGTCACTCTTAGTACTGCATCTAATGATTATGTTTTATTCTAAATAAATAGTTAATTTGTTTGCAAATGACCCAGAGCGGCATGACTTGAGTGATTGATAAAACGACAATTGGTGATGGAATACTAATAATAAGACATGCAGAGTAGAACACCAGAGGTGAATGACTGAAAAGACTGTTGAGGAAGGAGTACTAGTAATGAGAAATCCTGTGCAGGACGCGAAATGACTAATACAACAATTGAGGAAGGAGCATTAAAATATGAAATCCAGAGCAGGAAATGAGAGATACATGACTATTTAGGAAGAAACACTGAAAATGAGAAATCCAGAACAGGAGATTAAAGATGACTGAAACGACTGGTTAAGAAGAAGCACTGGTATTGAGACATCTAGAGCAGGAATTAAGGGATGCATGACTTTTGAGGAAGGGAAACTGACCATGAGAAATCCAGAACAAATACGATTGGCAACTGAAACGACTATTGAGAAAGGAACATTACTGACCAAATATTCAAAGCAAAACACGGGAGACGACTAAACCGGCTATCTAAGAAAGAACACTGGTAATGAGAAATCCAGAGCAGAACACGAGAGGTGACTGAACCGGATATTAAAGAAGGAGCACATGTAAAGAGAAATCCAAGGCAGAACACGAGAGATGACTCAGTCTGAATTGATTTGGAGGAAGGAGCACTGTGAAAGAGAAAACCAGTGAAGAACACGATATATGACTGGACCAGCTATTGAAGATGGAGCACTGGTAATGAGAAATCCAGAGCAGAACACGAAATATGACTCAGTATGAGTTGACTTTGGAGGAAGGAAGACTGGAAATAAGAAATCCATTGCAGACTGTTCTTTTTCCTGCTTGACATGCAACACCTGCAACATTGATACGCATTTACTAATACAATCAATGAATACACTCATCATAGGTACCAGGATCTAAATTTTATATAAATATCATGTTTTGTCTACAGAAGACTCACAAGTGACGCTCGAATAAAAAAAGTAAAAAGCCAAACAAGTTCGAAGTTGAAGAGCATTGATGACAAAAAAAAATCATAAAAGTTTATCAAATACAGCTACGATTATCTATTCCTGAGGTAGAAAAGCCTTAGTATTATTTCAAAACTTCACAGTTTTTGGAAACAGATAATTTATAATAATGTATATATCAATTATAACTCAAGTCAACACAGAAGTGCTGCCGATAAGGCTGTTGATACCCTCAGGGAATTAAAACCCCACCAGCAGTGTCGGGGAATTAAAACTCCACCAGCAGTTGCATCGTCCCAGTGGTTGTAAATAAACTCATCATAGATACCAGGATTACAATTCCATATTTACGACAGATGCGCGTTTCGTCTTCAGAAGATCACCAGTGACACCTCGAATAAAAAAAAAAGTAAAAAAGCCAAACAAAGTATGAAGTTGATGAGCATTGAGAACAAAAAATTCCTAAAAGTTTTGCCAAATACAGCTTAGGTAATCTATTTTTGAGGTAAAAAAGCATTAGTATTATTTCTAAAAATTCAAAGTTTTGTAAACAGTTAATTTATAATTATGAACATATCAATGATAACTCAAGTCAACACAGACGTGCTGACTACTGGACAAATGATATCCTCGGGGAATTAAATCTCCACCAGCAGTGGCATCGACCCAATGGTTGTAAATAATTGTTGTAAACTCATCATAGATACAAGGATTGAAATTTTGAATTTGCGTCAGACGCGCGTCGAATGAAACCATTGCGGGATTTCTAGATGTATTGTTTTATTGTTTAAGTTAATACATTTTAAAGTTTGCACGCTTCAAGATCCATGACATATAGTGAAATTTGAATAATGCAGTATAAGGTTGCCAGGTGATCATTAAGTGACATACCTGTGAAAACGATTTTTTTTTATGAATCAAGTTAAGATGTCATGAATATGCATCGTTTTTGAAAAGAAAGTCATGGCATATTAAGATAAAAAAATTCCTTTATAAAAGTAGGACTGTAAAAGTTAATAGACAAATGAACAAAAAATTGAACACAATTCTAAAGAACGTTTAATTTTGACAGAACATATTATGTCTATTGGTTTTCTGAATCCATTTGAAACAATCTCTCAGAGGTGTTTGACAGAATTAAAATAACCCTGTAAAGAACTAGTGCAAACAACACTATCTAAGATTGCATGTAAAATTGTGCGTAAAATTGGCATCTAATATAATTTGTACGGGAACACTGTGCGTTTTAATGTATCAATTTACAAATTAGTGTCCAAATCATTTAGTTATGTTCCGTCACACTGGCGCTAAATGCACTTATGGTAACACGTCACTAAAAGATATTTAGTCAATATAGGAAAATTGGAAACTTGTAAAAAGGGACAATATCTCATTTATCTCTCTATTTGCATTAACAATTAAAGAAATGGAAATTTACTCATCAGTTTCATCATGGGGGTAACCCTAAAGGTTAATATTGAGTGCTTCTCTTGTAATTGGAAAACGATCATCAAAGCAGACCCTGTTTTCGATTCAAAACGCTGATACACAAGAGTGTTCTTGTATAGTAATTTCCTATTATGATAGCGGGTTATCATTACGCTTTTATTAATTGATATGATGTTTTACAAAAGAATGAACATATAAGCTCGCTTTAGCCTCGGTACATTCATCGAAATAGTTTAACCGATGAAAAAGATTTGATGTCAAATGATTTCTGCAGTATTTCGTAGGAAATAAGGATTATGCTCCAAGTAATTTAACAGCTGCACTAAGTAAGCTTTTGTACACAAAGGCTATTTTGTATTAAGTGGATAACATCATATATAACACAACTAATGCAAAGTGCTAACTACTTCTTTAAATGTATATTCCGGAAAGAACTACTAAAGTTTTCCATATTTTTAATATTTGAAAGTTCTTTATGTTTTACACATACTTGAATTTTTCAATGGGATATAAATGTGCAATTCTAATTGTAAATTTTGATACCCATTTGTTCTAATATTCACTTTCAAATAAATTTGATAGTGGTTCATGAAAGTAAATATTTGCTGGAATGTAGAATGTTAAGGGGAAAATATATGAGCATGTAAAGATATTTTCATGCAGTCAACCTTTCTATACTATACGGATAAATGAATTGTCTTTTGGTACATGTATCCTACTTCTGTTTTGAGCTCACAGCTCAATTTGGGGTCCTCTTAGCGGTCCGCGAGTACATCGAAAGCAAATTCAACTGTTGGGAAGTAAAAAGATATGCTTGATAGCGTAAATGTTAAATTGGATGATAAAAACATAGTTCGCAGTTAGAAAATATAAATTTTATTGGTACTCGCAACGAAAAGTTCGTACGAATTTTGTCTGTATGGATATTTAAAATTAAAAATTAAAATTAAAGTATATGCATGGAAGTATCATTTTTTTTATTCCAGTTCAATGATATATGTAACTGTTAGTCATGAACGTTACATTATGTTTCTGTTTTCCGCGTAGCCGCTAATCTTGAGGGTAAATAAAAAGGTTATTCTTCAATACATGTAGTACGCGCACTTGAATCTGTATCATGCATTTGGTACAATTAACATCAACAGTTTAGACAAAAACCAACTGTTTTAAATACAAAAATACAGCAAAAAGATGTAACACTAAATCCAGATCAAATTAAATGTGTTTAACCGATTTAGGTTCTGTATATATTAACTTAGAAAAATAAAATGTGCTTTTTATATCTAAAGCGAATGGTAACCAACATTTTTAAATCATGCAAACATGTCGTTACAGATGTTTTCTCATCACGATTTCAATTTCTCAGTTTCTATTATTTTTATCTATGCAAACCATTAATCAATACATTAAAAAAAAATATCGCAGCGACATCTTTCTTATACGTCTTCATCATCGAGATGGATCCATCTTGAACACGCATTATTTCAATGTCTTTGCGTCTTTGTTTTCTTATCCATACAATTCTTCCGCAATTTCTTCGTGAAAAAAGCATTGAATATATAACTATGGAAAATGTAAAATACCAGAAAAATGATATTTCTTATTTCAGAGGAAATAACTACGACAGCCCATTAGGATCACACAAAAAAAATATATCGTAATTACGAAATAAATATCCCGTAATTACGAGAAAACTGAAATAACATATTTGAAGGTAAAACAATACAACTTTTCGAGACTCGGTGCGAATAAGAGCTTGACATATATTATGTTTATTGCTGAAGGTAAAATTTTGATCTCGAGTTATGTTATGGTTTTTGCTATCTCATACCCCAAAATAACCTTTCATTTACAAACAAACAATATAGTATACGGTTGCTTAGCATTATTTTTTTACGTTGGTCTTTGTTAAAATTGTAAGTTTAAATGTTAATTAAACATGTCCTACTGATATGTCCGCGTCTCATTTTGCACCCTAAAAGATTAAATACAAACCATACGACCGAAACCCGTGTGTTTACACTTATTCCCGTTATGAAAGATTTGCACACACTTTTTTCTTGTGACTTCCTGTTAGGTCAAAAATTTTGTTTGAGGTTTTGTAGTTAATACAAAATAAAAATTAAGAAAAATTCTATTTTCGAAATAAATATGCTGTTGATTCAAAGAATACTCTGAATTATTTTGTTCCCTTGCACTGTCCATTATAAAATCTGACTATATTAGTCTTTGAAAAGATATTCACGTGCAGTTATGAAATTTTCTTATGAGTTTCATACGCTAAATCTTTAGTTAATCGAACATTTTAAATTCTCAACAACTTCTCTCTTCAGGGAAAGTAAAATACAATTCTCCTATTGAATTATTAACCGAGAGTTGCTAGAAATACCAATTTGAATTATAGAGAAAATATCAACCCTTTTACTGCTGTTATTATTCCGTTGACTTTTACATGATACAAATCATTTTACAAACAGGGAATTTGTCAGGCTTTATTGCAAATGACACTTTTTGATCAAGTATTGTGATATTAGTAAATGGTGACCAATGGAAATGTCAGTATTTTAATAAAAAGGTCAGGAAATTACGAGAACCAATCTGTCTTTTAAAGTTGACATTTTCTGACAGTCGCAAAGGATTACAGAGAACTTTCCGTGTTGTTTTTCATTACCAACTTTCAGCAATACTTTTAGAAATTATGCGAAATTCAATTCTCATGGTTATACATCTTAATAACATGCAAACGCATGGCGCGTTAAAATAAAGCGTGCTAAAATATTGACGAATTCATAGAATTTTGCCGCTTGGAATAAAGAAAAATCATCTAGTTGGAAAGATAAGTGAGAACTAACAGAATGAGTGACACGAACGTGAGAATTCGGAAATAGTTTCAAATGACTTTTAGATTAATCATTATACTTTCGGAAACCCACAAAATAAAGAAATAATTACTCTGTCAAACTCGTGTTTGGTTACTCTATTGAACAAATCCGATAATATACTCATAATTTTAAACATCTATTGATGAATACATTTTACTAAGGAAATATTACAAGCATAATTAGATAATGACAGATCATAAATGAAATAATTTAATTAAATTCAGACGAACAAATTCAAACATGCTTTATCAGATGAAGTCATAAGATTATTCTTTGTAGACCACGTCATGATAGCAAAATTAATTTGATGCAAATTAATCGAACAGATGCATACTTGTTACATAATGTTTAGAATCAGACCTCCTGTTACTAAATGTCTGGAGTTGTCCCTGACTTCATAATACAAAAATAAGAACATGTGTAAGAAATGTCAATGAGACAACTATCCAAATGTCGAAGACATAATTAACTATGTTTTTATAAAATTATATCATTTTGGTACATGAATATAAAACAGATTTTGAAGTAAATATTCAGTTTGGACAGAGTTTGAATCATATGTTTGACATTAAAGGAAATGTGTAAAATAACTAAAGTTAAAACAATCGAATCATAGCTTCAGAATAACAAAACTTTTAATTTTTCGAAATACATATCTTGTTTAGTTGAAGTTACTTTGAAGCGAAAAGTCACTTATAAACGACTCCTGCATGATGAAACGCGAAACAATTCAAACGATAAAAAAAAAACCAATGGAATAGATAACCTAAGACGTATTTGACAAAACCTTTGAGGATTTCGGGTCCGCAATGCTCTTTAATAACTTCGAACTTTATTTGGCCTTTTTATATTTTTCGATTCGAGTCACTGATGAGTCTTTTGTAGACAAGACGCTCGTCTTGCTTACAAAATTTGAATCCAGGTATCTATGTTGAGTTTATTTGCACCATTTGATTTTCATCATGCAGTCAATATAAATAACGATAACGGCAAATTTTCTTTCATTTTTCAAATACCAATATCCTATTTTTGTCCAATTTTAAAAAATCTATTAATACACATTTATGACAATATAAACACGTAAGAGTAAATTTATTTAATTTTTTGGAATAATTTGGTCATTCTACCGCAGCAGTACGCAATCACGCAAAGCACACTTTTAGTTCGATTTTGCTTCATTTGTTTATTTCAAACATCTCCAACTGGAGAAAACATTAAGACAAATAAACGTTAAGTAACCATCTGTTAACTCTTTAGTAACAAATAACCTCCCCTTTTATGTTTTCTTTACACTTCAAAGTAACTTCAACTTAACAAAATCAAATATTTTTATATCTTGCCATATTGTCGTACTTTCTTTAATACTGATTTGCAGGTACATGTTATGGGATCAAAAATAGAATAAATTTTGTTCGATCAATATGTACAATGAAAGATATAGATGTTTTGAGATAAAAATCAGCTATAGATAGAACAGGAGATATCGTTCGTATCTTTACTAAAAGAAATAATAAGCATGCATCAATGAGAGAAATAAACCTCAGAAAATAGTTCAAAACCCAAAGAAGAAAGCAAGATCAAAAATATAATATGGGAATCAACAAATCATGAAATGAAACTAAACTACTGGCAACAGCAGACATAAATACCATCTTAACCGACTGCAGTGTTTCTTTTTTTATATTTGATCTGATTGCCATTCCGGAGCGTTTGAGATTTTTTTCTAGGTTCGTGCTGTTTAGTTTTTAGCTATCTATGCAGTGCTTTTCGCCTTTTTTATATCTTTGCCAGGCTGTTTTAGCGACTGATTTTATATTGTCCTTTGGTGTCTACATAGTATACAACAGTCCATAGCGCCAACACCTACATATGCAGTTATTTTTTATCGAGTGTGCGGTGTACTATTGACATGAAAGACTTGAATAAAAGCAACAGTAGTATACCGCTGTTCGAAATTCATGAATCGATTAAGAGAAAACAAATCCGGGTTACAAACTAAAACCGAGGGAAACACATCAACTACAAAAGGAAAACAACAAAACAACACAAACACGGAAGTGGAACAAAAAATAAACGACAACGCAACACACGCAGAAACCAAGGAGGATATATGAGAAAGTCTCATATAACCTCCTTACAGAAAGGAACTATAAGATAGGGAAACATAACACGTATAGATGGTATAAAGTGTCAATATTTACACCATTAAATCAAAATGGTGTACTAGTATTGTATTCACATCGAAATTCAATTAATTTGAATTAATACGACCAACGATTATTTATTTTAGATGGAATGTTTTGAAATACGTTAATATTGTATATCTAAAATATGCAAACTAGACCCGTATAATCGCGCACGTAGTCCTTACGTCAAACCGTATGGTAACAGTTTTTATAGAGTGAATACAATTTTAATTTCAATATTCAATTTCGTTCTATGAAAGTATTTAGATTTAGCTGTATTTGACAAAACCTTCAGGAATTGTAGATCATCAGTACTCTCCAACGTCGTCTTCGTACTTTATTTGTCCTTTTATTTTTTTTTCTCGATTGGAGCATTAATTATGAGTCTTATGTAAACGAAAGCTGTGTCTGGCCTACATAATTTCAAGCCCTGTTTCTATGATGATAATAAAATTGAGAATGGAAATGGGGAATGTGTCAAAGAGACAACAGCCCGACCATAGAACAAATAACAGCAGAAGTGTTATTATTGGTTAAAAAAGAAGAAAAAAAGAAAATCTAGAGACCAACATACGATCTTGAATAATAAAAGTCTTAAACCATTTTGAAACAAATAAAATGTATGCTATCAACGAAATGTGATCTACAACAAATGACAAAACAAATAAGAAAAAAAGACAAAAAAGACAAAAAAAACCAAAATATTAATCTAGTAAAACAAAAGACACCATCCTTTCAAGACAAACGAAAAAATGTCGTTTTGATTTTTTTTTATTCGAATGCCATATACGACTCTTATTTTATTTGGCCTACCAACTTTTTAAATTCGGGCGCCATTGTTTATATGCAGACGACAAGTCTGGCTTACACAATTAAAGATCTAGTATCTTTGGTGATTTTTGAAATATGTTTTATGAAACAAAACAAAATATGACAGCAATGCCATATATCGAAATTCGTAGTACATTTGTAATTCTTATACTCTACAAATTTAGATATTATATCAGTGATTGGTTGGTAGCTAATAACTCACATGTTGTTGTCAGAACAACAACAACTGTGTATTGGCCGCAAGAAGGTATGCACTGTCCCAATTTCTTGGAATTACAACAGAAGATGAAACTAAGGAACTGTTAATAGGATATAAAAATCGATCTATCTTCATGTCCATTTCTGTTTACATTAAAGCAAGTGATTAACATCCATTATTTATCTTTACAATATAGGAGCCCGCACCTGTCACATGTAATAAAGACAGTTTAATTAAAATTGTAATACTAGTTTCTTACATCTGTTACCATTACGTCTGTGAATGTACTACTTCGGAATACACACATTTCCCATAATAATCAATATTAACAGGTTGATTTCAGTTTAATATCGTGTATTTATTACATGCTACTTATGTTACACAAACTGTTTTATTTGTTTTACTAATATTCGATACTAAAATACATAGCCTATTTTATTTTTTTTTACTTTTTCACAAAAAATCTTCAAAAAAGTAGTTTACATGTTTTTAATATAAAAACACAAAAATCCTTTAGATGTGTTTTATATCTGCTTCAAATAAGTTTTAGCATCACTTTAATTCGTGAAATCACACCAGTAACAAATGCATTTCACCACTTCATATAAGGGAACTCTTGTTAAAACACTCTTTCAAAAATGGGTTTCTCTAGTTAAATCTAATATTGGGACGATAATCAAGTGTATTTTTCCTGCTACTAGACTAGAGAAAGTCGCACTTATACATATTCCATTGAACAATATTTGCTGGTTATGAAAAACATACGTTCACAAATATATTTACTCAGCGGATCTACTGTAGCATTGAGAATTTTGTTTAATAAGTCATTTAAAGTGTGTCTGGTTCAAAAGTCTTGACTATTGTCTTAAGATTATATCAGCTTTTCGATCTATTGCATATAAGTCATGCGCTATATTTCTTTATATGGTAAGTTACCACAAGGGTATCCATGCTTAAAAGTTCCTAACCAATACTTTTAGCTGTTCAGCTAGTGAATAAACAAGAAATGCATTCATGAAATATAAGATGTGTCTCCACTTAAAGGTTAGTTTTTATTTACAATTTTTTTATTTACAATTTCGAATAAAACAATTCAAATGATAATTGAAATGGTACAAACAAGATTTTTTCTGTAAATTGAGAAAATATTACATGAATCTAGTATTGCTATTTTTAAAATGTGGGTAAACATTCGAGATTTGATGATTGTGATTTAAGGAAAATCCGCACACAAATATTTGTGTGAGATATCAGAAATCAAGTTCTCGTTGTTGCGATACTCACCTAATCGTTTTATTTGCATTAATTGAAACTTCTTAATAATTTCTGAATTTACGGTACACATATTACAAATAGAAGATTTAAACAAATGATTTCAATTTTCAAGTAACGCATGAAATCAAATGTTTTTAACGTGAACAAAGAAAAAAGAGACCAAATGCCAAAAGGTACTTAAGGTCAAGGAACAGTAAATGGGCTATATCGCAGATTTTGCTAAAAACTTGCTTACAACCTTGGCTCGTTGAAATACAACTGACAAATTTTAGAAGGGGTTTCGCCGATTTTATGTACTTTTTATACAAATGTTCACCCATTTTAAAAGAATTCAATCAGTAATATTTCAAATTATAATTGTGATAAATGCATTATTTTTTCGATTTTCAATTGAAGTTCATCGAGCCAGAGTTGTATGCCAAATTTTACTGAAATCTGTGACATAGCCCATTTACTGTAACTTGACCTTGATCGAACAGTCATTTAACCGTCGAAGGTCAATCCGATAAAAATCCGTTGTTTATTTGACTCTGAGTTCAGCAAAATGCATTAGTGATTAAAGGACAACAGTTTCAGTTTTTGTTTCATTCTTAAGTTAGGCATAATTATCTATTTTAATTAACTGTTCATTAATAGTTATCAAAGGTACCAGGATTATAATTTAGTACGCCAGACGCGGGTTCCGTCTACATAAGAATCATCAGTGATGCTCATAATATGTATTAAGCCAAACAAGTTGAAGTGCATTGAGGATCCAAAATTCCAAAACATTGAGCCAAATACAAATAAGGTAATCCTTGCCTGGGATAAGAAAATCCTTAGTTTTTCGATAAATTCAAAGTTTTGTAAACAGGAAATTTACACACATAATATGTTATTTGAAGCTTTCGGACACATGTTAACCTCTTAGCCTAATTGTCAACATGCATCAGTACCGACACAATAGATTTACATTTGATTTCACTTAAAACATCACGTGTTACTGGATTGCCGTCACCCGGTCAAGGTCAACCCCAAAAGATTGAAGCATTAGATAGCAAAATACGTACAACTTCAGAGGACACAAAAATCAAAATTTCCAAGCAGAACAACCAAAACCGTCACTGCGTAGTAAATCTAACCTGGAGAAGTCGTAACCTTATTTATACACAATAATGAATCTAATGATTGGAAATTTACTTACAAATCTTACTTACAATGTCGAAATTGTGGTTACTGGTCGGGATGTACAATCGGTTCCTGATAGCAGCGATACTGATCCATTTGTAGTCACATTGAACGCACGATACTTTGTTTTGGAAAATGAAAGCTATAACTTTTAATTTGTAAGTAAAAGTTGCAGAGAACAAAAATCCATGATTGACTAAACAGAACAACCGTAACCTGTGTCTTGCTTAATAAGAAAGAAAAAAATGTACCATAGATTTAGCCCAATTTCATAATTTCATAAACAAAAAGTTTACATACCAAATATATCATTGAAGCATGTCAATACTGGACAGATGACATAGAGCGACCGAAAGACCATTTACAGCGGTGCTGACATCCGGTTAGTAAAACTCGTAATACAATTTTCTTGTGAGCCCACGACATACGTTTGGATTTTACCCGTATTCGCAATTATACTTTTTTCATACCTTATTTCTTAACTACCTTATTCCTAATATTGAATAATTACTGCTGAAACACCCTGAACCAAGCTAATAGCAACAAAAATGTAGACTTCGTCCAGTAATATACAACAGGTCAGAAAGGTTCTACATCTGAAACACTGCTGTATCTGTTTTATATAACAAAACCAAGAAACATGATAATATATAAAGTTTTTATTCAGATGTGTTGATGGGGATCTCTGAGGACTAGGATTGTCTATAAACTATCTGTATTTAACAATTCAACGAGCAGTTCCTTTATTGAAATACAATATCTTTTTGCATATTATTTTTATTTAGTGCCAAGATCGTAGCATTGTCCAGAGGTCTTACTGGGGTTGGTGATCTATAACCATATCTAAAATATTTATTTAGATAAGTTCCAACTTTATGGGAGATGACAAAACTGGCAGATATGTCATTGAAAAGTGAAGACGAAGAAATCGTCGCTAGTCACAGTGAAAGCGTGGAGCTTCTGTTACGGCTTCCATTATGTGGAGGATGTCGCCACAGGATATCAGAAACCACTTTAACATTGGCCCTCATACCCGAAGAGGTAAGTCCGATGAAAATTTATATTGTCGTCATCTAAAATTGTATGAGAATTTCGCATTTTTTCTTTCATTTCATATACTAGTACTATGAAACTGGTTTTTTTTTACAAAATGAAGAAAAATAATTCAAATAATTTCTTTCATCCATTGATTTATTGTATGAGTTTTCATATCATCATTACAGATTACAGACAATTAATGTCTTATCTTCGTGGATTTGAAAATCATGAAGCTAATATTAAGTGTCCAATTAAACTTCGTAATCTTGTTTTAAAAAATGAAAAAGAAAACTGAAAACAGAAAGAAATATCATTCCTTCAATATATGTTTCAGCATAAAACAAGTACAAAACTCATATCTTTTTACTTTTTGGAGTTTTTCATTTCGATGCGAGTTAATATTTGGTAAACATAATGTACTTTAAGTTTTAAATACAATATTCAATTTAACATTTGTTGTGGTTTGTCCCACTGGTGATGTTTTGTATATTGCATATCTATTGGTTTTTAATTGTACCTGTTGTGAATCAAACTCAAACATATCGACTTTGATATACCGTATTTGACTAGCTTTTCTGGGATTGACGAGACCAGATTAGTTTAAAGCAAAGTTAAAAAAAACTTGAAATGTATAAATTTATTGATATTTCCACCTAAAGGAATTGAAAGGAAAAGATAAAAGGCCAAAGTTTAATATTACATGCATGTCAGTCAAATAATCTATTCATGGCAGTCATCATGATATCAACATTATCGAAGTCTTAGACCATGAAAGACCCTCAAGTAGAGGCAGGGTCGATTAAAAAAAAACCTATTCGTAGCATTTATGCAACACCATTTAGTCCCTTCCATACTCTTCCAATGATAATATGATACAATCAAGCCTCTTTTCCCTTATCACTACCATAACATATATTATAGGATCCAACCTACATATAATTCACCTTTAGCCTGTTTCTTACTGATAATTCCCTCATCCAAAACCCTTACCTCAGTTTAACTCAACTAAAACCTTATTGTGGCTTATTTATCCTACAGGTAAACACAATCTTTATCCATTTAGCTAAAACTTTGTCCTAACTGGTTATACCCTACAGATTAACACAACCTTAACCTAACTTTAACTTAAACCTTATTCTAAAGATAAATCTAACTGAAAAGTATAAAAATACCTAACAAAAACCATTAATAAAGTTAACGCGTGTCTGGCGTATTACATTATAATCCTGACACCTATGATAACTATTTTACATCACTTGGGCGATGCCACTGCTGATGGACGCTTCGTCACCGAGAGTATCACCAGTCTAGTAGTCAGCAATTCGGTGTTGACAGGAATAGAATAGTCCCTTCCATACTCTTCCAATGATAATATGATACAATCAAGCCTCTTTTCCCTTATCACTACCATAACATATATTATAGGATCCAACCTACATATAATTCACCTTTAGCCTGTTTCTTACTGATAATTCCCTCATCCAAAACCCTTACCTCAGTTTAACTCAACTAAAACCTTATTGTGGCTTATTTATCCTACAGGTAAACACAATCTTTATCCATTTAGCTAAAACTTTGTCCTAACTGGTTATACCCTACAGATTAACACAACCTTAACCTAACTTTAACTTAAACCTTATTCTAAAGATAAATCTAACTGAAAAGTATAAAAATACCTAACAAAAACCATTAATAAAGTTAACGCGTGTCTGGCGTATTACATTATAATCCTGACACCTATGATAACTATTTTACATCACTTGGGCGATGCCACTGCTGATGGACGCTTCGTCACCGAGAGTATCACCAGTCTAGTAGTCAGCAATTCGGTGTTGACAGGAATAGAATATAAATTATTTTATCAATTTTGTTAATTAACTGTTTGCAATAGATTGAATTATTCGAAGTACTAAGGATTTTCATAACGCAAGCATAGATTACCTTAGCTGCATTTGACACAACTTTTTGCAATTTTGATTCATGAATGTTCTTCAAGCTTATTCCTGTTTGACTTTTTAACTATTTTGATCTAAGCGTCACTAATGCGTCTTATGTAGACGAAACGCGCGTCTGGCGTATCAAATTATAACCGTGTATTTTAACTTTGATAACTATTTACACAAGATTCATTTTGAATTTTATGTTTTCCCTAAAAAAAATAAATGAACATTCCACTTTTTCATTTGCATAATTGAGCAACAACAGATATTTTAAAAATTGAGTATGCATGAGAGTTCGTATTTTATCATAACTTGAATTTATTCAAATTTTTACTTTAAATTTAGAACCGTACGAACGTGAGATGGCAAATATAGAATGATTTTTTTTCGGGAAATTATGCATCAACTTTAAGCACACACGCGTTTATGAGAATCGCTGCTTCGTAGGTTTTAGAAAAATCATTAGCACTAGAAGTATAATTTGGGAATAAAAACAATAACAATACTGCTGGGTTTTCCTAGTTTGTCTAAACAGCATCTGTGATGGTCGAATCAAAAAGTAAAAACAGTCAAACAAACTACGAAGATGAAGAGCACGGAGGACTTAAAATTTTAAAGGTTTTCCCAAAAATTTCAGTTGAACGTTTGATTGGTAATAACTGTTAATTTGAATTTTTCTTGGAGGTTGATAATTTTAGGATTTAACTTTTTCTAGTTTTAAAACGAATCAAGTCATCAAGGCAGGCAATATGTTAATCAAAATCAAAAGACCGGTAAAAGTACATTATATATAAAAGAATTCTCTTCCCCCACTAAGGCAATAAAAAGCTTCTGAAAAAGGTGAAAAGTGAAGCTAGACCGCGTATTTCTTTAGAGGTTCCAGAAAACAGCAAATTTTGACGTTACAAATAGTTATACTCTTCATTATCAAATTTCACAATCACATTTAGTATTTAGGTTTTGTTTATATCAAAGCATTAACAAATGAATGTCTAAAATGTTCATGATACAACATTCAACTATGTGTCTTTCAAAAATGATAAAAAAAAATCGCATACCAGCTATTCGGGTATTTTTGAATAGTGTCAATTGATGGCTTAACTATCTTCGTGTGTTGCAATCTGATTAGACCATATCTATTGATGCGGTATGATTTAACTTTTTCTAATTAAAAAAACAACAGGAGGAAGTAAATTGTATGAATCTACCCAAAGTATGCTTCGTCCTTTCTTTTCCGTATTTTTAACTTCAATATTGTTCTTATCTTTGACGTTCGAGATTTCTAGATGATCCCCATTTTCTGCATGTTTTTTTCATTTATTTCAATTTTAGAACAGAATAAGGGTCTGACAACATTGGCTCATATTCAGAGATTAAATTCAAATAGTAGTTTTTATTAAAAAATCATGCATTTATTCATGAAAAAAAAAAGGTTTGTACAGATTTGTGAAGCAGATTCACTCTTTTATAAGTTGTACAATATTTTGGTTTTTTTTATAGATCGCTTTACTTTATAATTGAGGTAACTTTGTCTTCAAATTTATCATCCAAAGATACAACAACGATAACAATAAAAAGTAAAATAACAAAAATATCAAACTCCAAGAAAAATTCCATAACAAATATACCGAACTCCTAGGAAAATTCCATAACAAAAATACCGAATTCCTAGGAAAATTCCATAACAAAAATACCGAATTCCAAGAAAAATTTCATAACAAATATACCGAATTCCTAGGAAAATTCCATAACAAAAATACCGAATTCCAAGAAAAATTCCATAACAAATATACCGAACTCCTAGGAAAATTCAAAAAAGAAAATCCACATCGTAATCATGTATTCTGTAAACATAGTACACGAGGGTGTTATCTATACCAAATACACATTCAAGAGAGATGATGCTTTAGAATTAAAGGGACGAGAAATTAATATCCAGTATGATTCATGTTTTGAACTACTAAAATAGTATATTTCTTGCAAAATTGATGTTTGAAAAAAATAATTAATGACCACTTCATCATGCGAATCAATTGGCAGTAACAATCAAGAATGAATGAGCCTACGGATTATAATATTTAAGTCACCAAACAAGAACAATAGGTGAGCTATACTAAAAGGTCTGATTAATACTTGTGTACCAGTTATTTGCAATGTTTACTATACTGCTAAATAAACTCATCATAGATACCAGGAATACAATTTTATATTTACGACAGACGCGCGTTTGGTCTATTAAAGACTCATCAGTGACGCTCGAATCAAAAATGTTTAAAAGGCCAAATAAAGTACGAAGTTGAAGAGCATTGAAGACCAAAATTTCCTAAATTGCTGTGTCTAACAAAAGTTCAACATTATAAGTCTTGGGATACTTTGCTGTTGAAAAACATCAAACATCTTATACAAAATGACGTTAGCACTAATACCTTGAACAGTGAATATTACGAACTCTTAATGTCAAAACTACGAAGGTAATAGCCATCGAGTTGCGAAATTATTTTGGTTAACTATCCGAAATGTTATTGGTTAGTAACCGCTTAATTTATGAAGACTTATAATAACATTAACGGTACCAGTTTTCCTGATCCATTTTTATACGTGATGCACTGTTGAACCAATGGGTACAACATTACATCAATGGTATGAGGGATTGATCAATAAATCTAGACTGGGCTATGCACCCGCATGCGTCTCTAAACCATTGTGCAATATAATGGTAAATATTTCAGGTCTTTTAAATAATATTAGCCTGAAGGATGGTTAACCTGTGTGGACTCACAAGTTTGAAATTATACAGGTACTGACTACTTGATTGGAAACTGCCTTGCATATTTAAATAAGACGGGAAAATGTATCGATCATCAAACTTGCAAATCTCTGTAGACTAAATAAACAGACGCGAAGTGCATTATTATCGGTTTTGACCTTAGTCCATATCTCTTGATTATCATTAATACAAAAAAGAAGAGTTTGTTAGATATTGTTTTCTACTCGATCTTTTGTTATTCATTGTTTGCCTGTATTTCACAAGCTTGTGTTCTTCTATTGCACCTTGGTCTCTTCCTAATGTTTTGTAAACTTTTTCAAGGGGAAAATGCCCATGAACTCAAAATATAAGAGTTTGAAATAAAGCTAAAATCAATATAGCACACGAACTATACGTTTTTATTTTTTCTTGTAAAAGAACATTTTTCAGCAAACAATAGACATTACATCGTCGATATTAAAAACAAAAGAGGTGACAAACTTCTGTTCGTCCTTACATATCATTAAAGCATTGAGGATGCACTGAGATCAAATTTAAAAAAAAAAGTCTAGAATTTTGAATTGTAAGTCAAAAGAGCATAAGTTAAGGAACAAAATAAGCTTAAAATTGAAAGGTTATGGAGCTCCCTTCGACATTTTTCAAAAAATGGCTGGAAAAAACTTTATCGAACTTTTACCTCATTTCTTTTGCATTGGTATTAATTGGGTCACAAATCGACAGAAAAGAAATTTTGATAAATGACCTATTATGAGCTATTGAAGTCTTAAATGAAAAGAACATTTATTGTTATTGGGCATAATGTTTCACCCTGTATCGTTGAAGAATAACAAAGGAGTAAAATAACACATAAATGATAAAGAGAATGGTAAATTTTCGATAAATTGTTTTTTATTTTAGATGATTTTGATATAATAATATGGCGATTTTGTATTACTAGTAGTTACTATAGAGTCCAAGAAATAATTCATTAATAATTGACTTTAGTATCGTATTGTTTATCCCTAATGTCATAAAAAGTCTATCTTTACCAGAAAACGTATTGATAAATAGAGTTTTTACTACTAGTACTTAGTTATTATTAGAAGGCATGTTCTCCCAAGAGAACCTCGGTCATTTTCATAGTAAATAATCCATTTTTAGGGTTGAAAGATCATGAATATTTTGAGAATTTATATTTTAGTATTATCTCACGTAAAGTATACTAGGATTATCGTTTTTCTTTGTTTTAGGACCTTTCCAAACATTTTCTCTCAAACATTCATCGGACATATTTCTTTTGTTATTCCGAGAAGCTCTTTCTCGTTTTATATGGACTGTCTCTCATTTTATCGGTTTTCTCATTGTTTGACTTGAAACATGTAATACATGCATTAAAATAACAATTTATTTTACCTGATACAGGTTTAAATATAACAATTAAACGTGTTTACACAATCAAATGTCATAGAAATACTCTATAAAGTGAGAAAAAAGACTTAAATTTATCCTCATGATTCTTTTATAGATTGAATTGAATAAATTGAACCAGTATTATTTGTGCAGAAAATGTCAATTTAAGAGGTTATTATTTTGAGTATGAGGGAGTCGGAAGAAAGGAGTAAATGTTGGCTCAGTCTTAATACAGCACACATTTTCTTCTGGTACACTTTAAAAATTTATATCAGTGTTTTACTCTGACAAAAATTATCAGAATCTTTTGTTTTACCGAAAATAAATCTTGGACAGAGAGTCATTTCCATATACATTGATGTTCGTGGCTTGTTGCCTATACAAATCTAACATTTACAATATATGTGGTAAACCATATTTTACAGATGTTTCTGACTCAAATAACTTGAAAACTTTATAAGAAGAAAAAAAACTGTAAATGTCTATTCTGAACCCTTTCGTTTGTTTTAACTACATAATCGTTTTTTTTCTTTTTTTCTTATATATTTTTTCATCATAACTCGTTTATTATAAATTCATTTTATTCAGCCAGCAATTATTTTAAGTGAAAATTGTAAGCATTGTTAGAATACATGAAAACACAGAAATATATTATAAAAGATTTTTTGATTTACTTCTGCCTAAATTTTTAATTAATCAATAAGACTGCTTTTGTGAAATAAAAAAAAAACAGTACCCGGTCACCTCAAAAAGATAACATTATGATATAGTTCTTGCTCTTTCCTTGAAATTTCCCGAGAAAAACTTTTGAAATGAAAATGAATTATTATTTAAACCTTTAGTTCTTAGTTTTTATATTTTTCTTTCGGAATTTTTGGACCTAAGTTGTCTTCAGTTTCATATTATTTTGGCCAGTTAAACGTTTTTAAGCGAGTTTTACTGGTGAGTCTTCTGTTACTGAAAGTTTCATCTTGCGTACACAGTTTTAATTCTATTTTATATGATGAGTTTATCTTTTATCTCTTTCAGTTTTCGATTTTATATAACCAGTATTTTCATTGATTTTTATCAAGTTTAGTTAGAAGAACATTTTTAATTTTAAATCTCAGAGACATGCATGATTTTTGAAATATTTCTACAGAATATCTATTCCAAATTTTTCTTTATAAAAATAGAATCACAGTGGCAAAATATTACGTTTCAATCAGGTACCTTTTTTTAATTTAAAAGTAAATGAATGATACTCACGGTGTCCAAACTTCTTTTAAATAAAATGAAAACATGTCTTACTGAAAACCATATCTATGACATCATAACAATGATATAAGTGATTCATAGAATTTGTTGTTACCTTAAGTTTACCTATTTTTCTGGGTGGTTTTTTTTTTCACACACCGTTGTCAATATAATGGAATTTTATTTTCTGTCATACAAGTGAGAGGTTTAGTTAACTTTCAACCAATGCACCATTTTCTACATAAGAAAATGCCGGTATCAAGTCAGTTTTTATCCACTCGTTTGATGTGTTTGCCTTTTTGATTTTGTCATTTGATTAGGGACTTTCTGTTTTGAATTTTCCGTATATTTGTTGGTTTTTTATTTTTAGGGGGGGGGGGATATATAGCCAAAAGCATTGTTCAATCACTTCTATCTACTAGGTTCAAATTTTATAATAGAATAGAATTGGCAAACTTTTACATTTCCACCTGTTTTCTTTTTTATTTATAAGAAAATGAAGTACTCTAACTGTGTTAAAAATTCTTTCCAATGAAATGAAAATATGTCTTACTGAAAACCATATCTATGACATCATGACATAATGACAATTTATAATTGTTTGTTGGACCCTGTTGATGCTATAGTCATAATAATTGTTATATCATTTGTATCAACTAGGTTCAGACTTAATTGTATTTTGTACCCTTCTTGTATCTCGTCGCAATAGGTACTTTGTACTCTTAATTATTATGAATGTAACACTAACACCAAAAAATCTAAGAGAAGAAATAATTGTTGGTTTTCTATCTCCAAATACTATTGATATATCATTAAGCTTTACGTAAAGAATAGTAACGATTGTTACCGTGAGAATTCAACTTTGGTGTCGAATTATTATTTTTTTTGCACTAAGTTTTCTTAATTTAAAATGTGAGTAATGACACAAATACAAAGAAATAAAACATAATAAGGATTCAGGTTCAGTAGTAAGTATCCTATTTTTTCATTTATTTGTGCCCTGTAGGTAAAATTCTATCATTTAATACGTAAAAACATAAAAGCTTTTGTTTCAGGGTAAAAGATGTTTAATATAAAACATAACATCATCATTAGAGAAGGCAAACTGCCTCGATCAAAATACATCTTTTAAAGGTTTCTTGTGAAATGAAGCATTGCGAATGTTTTGTTACAACAAATTGACAAATGCTAATTTTTCATGAACTCTGAAAGCAAGTAAAATAATATTTTTGTTGCACATGTCCTACATAATGCGACAGAAGCAACAAAAGAAAAACTAATACTTAATTTTGAATAAAGTTATTTCATGACAAATAATCTGAAGTATTATATTCTGAATAAATACATCAAATTGACTATACATGCTTTTAAAATAAACTGCCAAAATTATCCAATATCGTTTAAATCCTACAAAATGGTATTTTAAATATTTTATAAACTTCTGATATTTACCAACAACAATATCCATAGAATCACATGAAAATTTCATTGAATAACATCTTTGACAAGTTTAAACTTAATAAATTTAAACACAAAAGAAAATTAAAGTCATCTACTCACAGCACTGTCTTCATCTGTGTCTTCACAGTTCGGTACTGCACATGGGATATTAATTTCTTAGAATCAATAGTGTCCGGAGAAACGGACAGTGCGACAAGGTATCTTTACCTATCCATCACTCAATCACGAATATATTGTCTGTGTTTAAGGAAAAGGTTATTTGTATGGTGAATTCATATTAACGATCAATATCACAAACTTTTATTTCAAATCGGATTTTGCATTGATAGGCTGGGCCTATAGCGTAATCGGATCCTGATACTGTAGTCATTGTTTCCAACTCAGAGAGCCAACCGCATGCGTTGTAAATGATTCGAAAAAGGAACAGATGTTGTGAATAATTAGTAGTAACAAACTTATATGATTTTTTACAAGTGCAACACGGACGTATAGTTATGTTAATTAATGAGACGCAATGAACAATGATTGTCGATAATTTGAATATTTTGAAGTTCAAAGGTTACACGTGAATACCTCATTCCTCTACCAGTTGAAAGTTAATTTGTCTAACCGGTGGTTCGTTATAAGTTCTGACTTATATCTACTCTAAAATGGAAGCAAATCACTTCACTAAGGTAAGAAAAGCTTATACAATCTTGCTTTTTTTTTTTAGAAAGTATGAATAAGTTCTCAAGACTATTCGTTAAAATTACGTTCAATATTCACTTGAAAACTATTATCTGGAAATATTGTTTTCATATGTGTCTTTCAATGTTAAGGTTTGTGTTCTACTTATAAAGTAATCAGTATGTTCAGTCAGAATGGTCAGTTGGATGGAAACGGAAATGTAAAGATAAGTAGATAAGAAGCATTAACACTGATGTGTCAAATAGCCTTGGCTTCAGATTTTGTAATTACTCTTATGGTGTGCCTGTAAGTAAACCTACAGGAAAGTCCTTCATTAAATAAATATAAGTGTAATAAAAGAAGTTCTCCGGAGAAAATCAATTTTATCCATAAAATCATCTTATCTTACTTGAATGTTGCATGTTAATGTCTTCAACGTCATGACGTCATTATTTGTAATTTATTTGTAATTTCATAAAGTAGAAGGAGGCAGGTGCGGGTGCGCTCTGTTGAAGAGTTAATGCAATATAGAGTGTTATCCCTTATCCGAAATACTGTTATCCCACATTTGACCGTCATTAACTATGGTTAATGGAAAATAATTTACTCTGAAATAACACTTTATAGCTTGTGGTTTTATGAGGTGAAGAAAATTTGTCCCATTTGTTATATTTCCATTCTACTGAGTAAGTCTTGAACAACCGGTTAAAAAAAGTTCCTTGCACATTTTAAAAAAGCGAAAACTGTAAAAAAAAATATATGTGTCTATAAACGTTGGATTTGACAAACTGTAACGGAACAAAACGGTCTCAAATTTTAAAACACGAATTTACAAGTATACTCTATAAAATCACAGTTGCTACAATCCTTTTAGTTTATTAGTAATTTTATAAATCTATATATTAATTAATCAACCATTGTTCATACTTATGACGTCATCTGATTTGCATATATTATGTTGAAATGAGATAAGCCTTCTTATTTTGTCTCCGACCAATGAAAATATTCATACAATGAAACCCGTAATATATATGAATAAGGTGGTATTTTTGTACCGGTTTCAATTAAAACCTAAGCTTAATCGAAATAGATAAGCTATGGTCAGAAAATAAAAATTTGAATTTTGTTATTTTTGGAGGATAATAAGAAAATGGTATTCAGTGGTCACATGCTTTATCAACTTACCTCTAAATGCAATTGATGTTGTTTATTTTCTTGGATAAGCTTAAACAAATTAAATAACGTATGGTCTGAATAGAAAGAGAAGCAGAAGATATCATTTGGACATTCACACGAATACTGACAACGCAATATAACAAAAACGAACAAAAGACAATCAACAGTACAAAAAACAAAATATAGAAAAAAGTATGATTACAAAATTATCTAACTCAAAGGAAAATTCTAAACGGAAAGTTATTAGGCAAATGGCATAATTCAAACGCTCAAACACATCAAACGAATGGATAACAAGTGTCATATTCCTGACTTTGTACAGGCATGTGTAGAAATGGAGGATTAAACCTGGTTTATACTGATTTAAAAATAGAAAAATAGACTGGTCAACACGAACCTCACTTAAAAGGGATGGTTTCGGATGCACCGTAAGAAATGGTTTAATTTGGCATAAAACTAACATAATTCGAACTATTTTTCTTATTTGAAAAGATTCAGCTATTTACTTTTTTCCCCATTTCGAGGCCAAAGTATACTCTTAATATATCTTCCTCTTCATAAGAATGAGCCAATGAGGTTAAAATACAACCACGTTGTTACAACGTAGTTGTGTTCTTTATGTAAAACAAAACTTGATGGTTTGCAATATCTCGGAGTTCATACATTTCAAGCCCTCTCATTAAACTGGCTATTACGCTTAGTCCTACCAACGTAGCTTTTCTGATATTTCAGATTTTATCTAAAAATATGCTTACAACAGATGTCTGCGAAGCTTTATATGAAAAATATTCATATATTGACTGTTGATCATAAATAGGGAAAACTAGTGTTGATGTTTTATTACTCTTTGTCATTATAATTTAATCGTGTTAGTGCATTTACTCTCAAATTGCTTGTGAGGGTATGTTGTTTATTTTTTAACGTTTTTGTTAGTTTTTTCCCTTGTTGTTTCATATTACTTGCAATCAGCTAGACTTTGTGTTAAACTATTTTTAATGCATATAGTAAATAATAGACAAATATAGTTATATAATAATAAGCTGACTAACAACTTTGATCACAACAAGTACAAAATCCTATGGTCATAGTCCGAATTTAGAGCAAGAATGCCATTATTTGATACATACACAATCTCAGACATATTGACTGTAGTATAAAAATTGAGGCTGTACAATTTCAAATATTTGACTTTGCAATATAAATGATCTCACAAAAACTAGAAAAAGATAGAAGAAAAAGAATTTTGAAAGTTCAGTTTATAATTGTATGAAAAAAGAACTAAATCTTTTTTTCTAAGCTTCAGAAATACGGTAAGAAAAACAGAGGAAGTTTTCAATTGTGTTGGTGTATTTTAGTGAATATTTGAAATTGACTTTTTGTGTTTTATAGGCAGTGGTATTGAAGTATATTGATTTAAAATTATATGACATTTTATATGTCAACAGGATAGGTTGATTCAAATAATATGTGCACAATGACCAGAGACAATGACTGGCTACGTTTTATCCTTGATAATCATTTGTTAAGAACTAAAAAAATATTTCTAAATACTAATATGCAATGTTCCTGTTCTATAAAAGTTTAGCTAATATTTCATTCAAATAGAAGCGTGCTTGTTCTATTACATCTGAAGCACTAAAAACTTCCTACAAATACCTCACAATTATCTTCAAAAGTCCAAGGTTTTGCTTGGGGAAAGTTAGATAAAAGTAGATGGACCAAGTTTGGAGGCGTTGGAAATTATCTAGGAGCAGACACCTTGCTTTACGGACCGCTCGCATATTTGTTCACAGTTTTTCCCAGCATTGTGAGATAAACTCATCATAGATACCATGCATGTTTAAACTTTTTATTTACGCCAGACGCGCGTTTGTCTACAAAAGACTTACCAGTGACGGTGGAAATGTAAGGCTTTAATATACATATTCCTTCCCATTCCATTTCTTAAATTGTTCTCTAAGATACGTTTTTTTTTCATTTTTGTTTACCTCTAGTTCGTAATCACATGTATTTAGCATTATGAAAAGTATCAAGGTTACATAATCTTTATTCGGATTTAACTTATCCAGCGAACTTGGAATAATTTTAACAGGGGGCATCAAATTCAACGGCATCATTGCAAACTTATCAATAGCTTCACTTATAAAACATGTTTTCTGTAAACACCCCTTGAATCAAACATACATCTCACAGCAAGTGTCTAACTGTAATAGAAACGCGAAATTTTCAGATTACCAGTCGCTTTGGGTTCTCTTTCAAAATACTAGTAGTTAGAACTTTCTACCAATGAATAGACCACCTTAGCTGTATTTGGCAAGCTTTGCAAGATTTCTTTACAATAATCCCTTTTTCAAAAGCACTATAAGCTGCAATCATGTATATATTGTAAATTTTCGGATACTATTTTTGCATTTGTAGGATAAAGCATTTGTATTAAAATAGTATCAAAATGAAAAAAACAAAAAAAACTTTTGCATCTGAAATTGTCATTGAAAAGTTAAATCTTTATAGATTACGACAGGGAATCTTAAACTACAACAACATTTTACTCTGGTGGTAAATCAGCAAACATATACGTTTGTTTTCATACAATAAAGACAATTGAATTAAATTGGAAAATGTTCTGAAAGACCACTTAAAACACATGACGCTTTATCACTGCCAATTTTACATTGATTTATCGCAGTTACCTCTACATTAAATTTGAAATTGTTTTGAGAAAATATTCTATTTTAACTCTGACGAAGTTTCTTTATTATCATGAATATAATGGGTGTATGATTCAAACAACAGATGCTTTTAGTATTTATTGCTAATATGCAAATTCACCATTACTATAAATCGATAATACCTTAAAACATTGTATTTTGGATAATAGACACACTTGTCCGATTGAATACTTTATTTGTCAGTGTAAACATACATTATATCTTGGAGTACTTCATTTATAGAATTCCAAGATTTCACATTTCAAATCAATGTTTAGAGATTTTAAAGCTTTTTAGAATATTTTGAGCATTCGTTTGTTTTGCGGTCTCGGCAAATTTACTGATTCATGATTTATTTATGATTATTTGAGAAAATTAATATTTTATCGCATTTTAATTTGTATGAAATCAATTTAATGATCTTGAAACTTTCAATGTTAATGTGTGATTGAGGATTGTTTCGTATTTATTGGTTGACACATTTTCAAAGTATACAGTTATATATCTACCTTTGCAATAATAATATATGTCTTATAGTAATTCATGTTTTCATGATCAACTTGCTTTTCCAGTAGGTATAAACATATAAAGCAGGTTTAGTGTTACCATGAATACATTTTTATATTTAAAAAAAAAAGGCAAATAAACAAAAGATGAATAAATAAATAAACAAGTAAATACAATTATACATAAATAATTTTAAAAAAGACTTACACTATGAAAATATGTTCCAAGTTAAAAAAAAAATCACGGCAAGTTTAACAGTTTCTGTCCTATGATGTGATTTTGAACATCACATCACAATTCTTTACAACACAAAATAATACATGTATTATCAACCATGGATAGATATAAATAAGCATTTTTCATTACCGTAAATTGATAATGCACCGGTTTTTTTTTACTTTTGTGGGAAGGAATACATCCTCCAAAAGTTAAACTGAAAGAAGTTTAAAACTACAACACTTACCGACCGTGCGTATTTTTGCGAAGTTTGTATAGCCAGTCAAGGTCGTTCAACCTTTCAATCATCATTACTTAGTAAAAAGAAATTAAGGTCAATAAGTAAGAGGCAATAGAAGTTTATCTATGTTCAAAACCAGTTTTAATATACTAACATACTAGAGAAAACTTACCTAGTCGAAAGAAAAAATATGAGAGGATCATATTCGTCTTCATTTATGTATACATCAACCTACTGTTGGCAAGTTAAGACTCAGTCAAAATTTAAACAAAATATACTAGAATATGAAAATGAAAATGAACAATTGAAAAACTTAAAACCTCTTTTGTCATAAAAATTAGCTCTTGACTTACTCTCACTTTTAATTTCTGGATATTTTTGGCCAAGATACGAAGTAGACCTAATATGTCATTTTGACATCCTTGTTTCTTTTGGTTGTACATTGCACAATATTTATTGTTGTATTAATGACATTTTGAACTTTGGGAATCCTTTTGTAAAGATTTCTTAACTTCTAGTATACGGATGTCAATCAATTTTAAAAAAGACTTACACTATGAAAATATGTTCCAAGTTAAAAAAAAATCACGGCAAGTTTAACAGTTTCTGTCCTATGATGTGATTTTGAACATCACATCACAATTCTTTACAACACAAAATAATACATGTATTATCAACCATGGATAGATATAAATAAGCATTTTTCATTACCGTAAATTGATAATGCACCGGTTTTTTTTTACTTTTGTGGGAAGGAATACATCCTTCGTGAATGCAAATTGTCTACTTTTATCGACAATATTACTAGAAATGCATAAAAAGTAAAATAATGAAGTATATGTACTGTTTGTATTATTTTAATGAACAGTGAACAAAACTTTCGTAATCACAATTACGTCTTATTATGGTCTGTTGATTTTCGACGATTCTTTACAATGGGATATAGATTACCACAACAAGATATGCAAATCATGTCATTATCGGAAAGTTATTCTTGTTTAAGCGGAGTCGACAATTCCTTAACTTACTGACCGGATATGAATTTGTAAGCTCTTTCCAAATACCAAGAAGCCTCTGTGGTTCTTGGTAAAACAATAATTCTAATAAAATGTGCACTGTATGTAACACTATCTGTGTTGTAATGTATGCTCTTTCGAGTCTCTATCCTTACTGCAATTTACATGTTGTAGCACATATTGGCATACCTGATTTAGATGATCATAATCGTATTTGGTACAGTTTTCGGAAATTTTTTTTAATTTTAATTCTCTTCAAAGTTGTATTTGGTTAAGACTTTCAACTGTTTTAAATAGAGCGCAACTAATAAGTTTTATGTAGATGAAAAGATGGTCTATAATAGCAAATAATATCAGTTTGGTAATTCGGATAATTATCTAATCCCTTGCATAAATTAGTATTTTTTTTCAAATTCAAAACTTTATTGCCATATAAACTTTACAGTTGGTGACATATAAGATTTTCTTGTTTTAATCGCCATCGTTAAGTCTGTCCATATTATTTTCCACTTATCTTATTTCATTTTATCCAAGCTATTTCTCCCTCCCCTCGTATCGGCCACGTTGTAGACTGTACTACAACTACAGCTGTAATAAGCTGCTTTTTGAATTTTAAATTGCATGTGTATGAACCGATAACGAAGACTATTTTCAATACATTAGCCATACACCTTTAAGCAACCATATTTAGGCTATAAGCATGAACTGAATTGATAGAATCTGATCTTTTTTTGTCAAATTGGTTCTGTTCGTCATACCTATGTCAATTCGAATTTAGGTGTGACTATCAATGGGCGTACCGTGCCTGTGGTGCGTACTAAAGTGGTAAATTATGTGTAAGTTATATCTTATCATTATCTTGTGAGATTCTTTCACAATTTTGTTAGTTTCTTTAATGGTATTGTCTTCAGTAAACACATATCTCTAGTTTGTGAACATATATATGGTGTTGTAAAACAATTTTCTCAATAAGGAAATCAAAGAAATTGTGTATTACCTCAGAATAATCTTTTTAAATTTTGTATTTGCTGTGATAAAAGCCACGCATTTATGCTATAAAATGTATACTACTTTAAGAAAAAAACCTTCTAAAATGTGACCATAAACAATACTTTTTTAACGTAGCATAGATCTTACGCATGGCTATATTCTGATTGTTTCCCGTATAGAGTATCGAACCCGTAGACAGTTTTATACATATCTTGTCAAAAGTTCATTTAAACTGAATCTATGTTTCACTCTAATCTATAAAAATGCCTATATCCAATATTGAGGATCAATATCTTAACAGCAATATAATGTATCGTCCAAGTATCATGATGCTTAAATGTGGGGCCAGCATGAAACTATATATCATATATTATTTTTTCAAACCTTCAATAAACTCAACATGGATACCATGATTTTTCGGTAAGCCAGACGCGCCATTTCGTCCATATAAGACTCATCAGTGACGCTCGAATTAAAAAGTTTAAACGGTCAAATCAGAGAAGGAGAGCATTGAGGACTTCTGAGAAACAATAACGCAAAGATCTCCAACACGACTTTTAAGTTAACTGTTTAATAGCATCCGTGAACTTTTTATTCTTTCGCTTATGATATTTTCCAACTTCTGTTTTTTGTTCGATTTGTGCAAATTAATTTGTTTTTCCATAGTTGTTGTGTTTTCCTCGGTTTTAGTTTGTAACCCGAATTTGTTTTCTCTCAATCGATTTATGACTTTTAAACAGCGGAACACAACTGTTGCCTTTATATATATACAAGTATACTATTAATTTAACCCTGATTCCATGAATTTGTATGATTTTTCATAAAAGTAAAAGGATTCACTAAATAGAAACCAATCTGACAGTTAGTTAATATCACAGTGATTACTATAACGTTTTCCTGAAATACAAGACTAATGTAGTTATTGGAACGAGATCACGGATGGAATCAACTTTCGCTTGATAATGTTTCTTTGGCGATATAACGACAAATGAAGAATGAACAAACGAAACCTGAGGTTCCAATGAACCCTCACGAGGTCTCAAATGATTTGATTTTATAATGTTCTAAAGTTACAATCAAAATGAAATCTAGTTATTTCCTATCAAGTTATAAGTTTCATTTTTTTATGTATTTATAATCATCTGGTAAAAACCCGTGACATATGATTATGTTGAATGAAAATCCATAAGAATATCATATTGATAAGAATAAAATAATTTAACATTTGTGTGTATTTGCCTCATTTTTTTTAATTTTTTTCTTACATAAACAATTTAGTTTTTCGTGTTCTTAGCCCTTGTGAAATTGGTTGGTATTCAATAGGTTTAAACATATAAACTGGTTCCGCTTTTTATATTTAAACAAGCAATGTCGTCAGAGGTTTAGTATTCTTCCTTCATTTTTTTCTTCCAATCTTCATATTAGAAAAATCAAACACATAGCACAAATAGCATATTCAATAATTCAAATACATGAAAAATATATAAAAAGTAGCAAACATAAATATATAAAACAAATGAAAAAGTACCACAAAAAAAGAAAGAAGCTTTGTAGGAGTTTACTGTCTTCCTTTATAAAGTGATATGTTTCTCCATTAAGCTTCAATGAATTCTCTTCAAGAGTATTTCCTATTAATTTCTTTTTTTCTTTCTCAGGGTGTAACTTTTCATTACCTTCAAATCAATGAGTTTCATCAGTATGCATTGTATAATTCATTAATAGACATGCAAATTCTTAATTAAGAAACGAACACAATGAAGTAAGGGATACATCACGAGGTAATCAACATGCAAACAGGATTTAGGGTTTAGTCACAATACGTATTTTATTAACAAACTAATGCGACAGAGTATTAAGAAAAATACCGAGGTGCAAGGTAAATAAAAAAGGGGGAAGACAGTAAAAATTAACAAAATCAAACAACAGAAAAAAAAACCAACGGAACGAATAAAAAACACAACTGTCTTATTCTTGACTTGGTAAATGTATTCCTTAAAAAGGGACAAAAGATTCCAAAGGGACGGTCAAACTCATCAATCGAAAACAAACTGCATGATAACGCCATGGCTGAAAATATTTTACAATGTACAATGTTAAACAATAAAGTGAGAGGTGCTTGAAGTTCTTAAATGTACCTGCGCACAGTTCCGATTTTCTGTTTTTGCAACAATAGTGTATATATCATTTTAAAAACGATGCTTAATCAGCAAGACGTACCTTAACCAATATCCCTCATTGAATTCATGTGATCCAGAAGCATTTCTGCTTCACTGGTAACACAATATTAACAGTGCTCATGACAAATGAACTTAACTTTCGGTGAAAAGAAGCTTTCGCTCAAGACATGAAATTATCAAGTTTAAAATGACTGTTGTTTGCTGGCTTCTCTTCTGTCATATTTAAAATCATACGTCAGCATGAATTTACTTGGATTAGCGTCATTCCCGGTTTAAATATTTACAGGATGTTTGGTCACTTGTATAAGTTATCATGTTAAGGTGGTGCTACATTTTCAGTTATAACGATTATTTTGGGCAATAATTTATATAGAGGGGATGCATGAGACAATCTTATAAAAGTGATTTTTACTAACTATGCAAGCACAAAAGTAAAATAACAAAAATACCGAACTCCATTATTGTATTGCCGTGATAATTGACAGAGAAACTTAAGTTTTAACCTGGATTTGTTTTTTCTCAATCGATTTATGACTTTGAAACAGGGTATACTACTGTTGCCTTTATGTACCCAACATATTACAGGCAACATTGTAATGTGGGTGTGTATTAGCCTCATCTACCTACATTGTTAGTTCCGTAATCTTCTGTATGATTATTTTCTCAACTTTTCATTATATGTTATTTATCCTCCAGCTAGAATATACATATTCGTATAATTAAGTATTTTTGCGTAATCCAAAATAATAACAAATAATACACCATGAATATTGAAGAATGATTTACGAAAGCGACAGTTATATGATTTCTTGGTCGAATTAGTTATCAAAGGTAACAGGCTTATAAATTGATACTCCAGACGCGAGTTTCGTCTACATAAGACTCGTCATTGACGCTCAGATCAAAATAAATAGAAAGCCAAACAAGTACCAACTTAAAGAGTATGATGACCCAAAATTCCAAAAAGTTGTGCCAAATACGGCTTAGGGTATCTATGTCTGGGATAACAAAATCCTTAGTATTTCGAATAATTCATACTTTTGCAAACAGTAAATTTATAGCTATGACCATATAATTGATATTCATGTCAACACCGAAATGCTGATTACTGGGCTGGTGATATACTCGGGGACGAAACGTCCACCACCATTGGCATCGAATCAGTGGTGTCAATAGTTATAAAAGGTACCAGGCTTATAATTTAATATGTCAGACGCGCGTTTCGTCTACATGGGACCTAATCATTGACGCTCAGATCAAAATAGTTAGACATCTAAACTAGTACAAAGTTGAAGAGCATCGATGACCCCAAATTCCAAAATGTTGTGCCAAATACGGCTACGGTTATCTATTCCTTGGATAGGAAAAATCTAAGTATTTCGAATAATTCTTACTTTTGCAAGAAGTAAATTTATATCAACGACCAAAACCGTTTAAAGATTTCTAAATATGTTTATTGCGAATAAATAAAGAGCAGCTTCTTTATTCCTAAAAATATGAGTAAAACTACAATGATGGTTCAAAGGAGCTAAACGTTTTTAAGATAGCACATTAACTTTGAATTCCAGTATTGTCATATATACTCACAAAATGCACTGTAAAACACGTAATAATGAAGTAAAACGTCGGGAATCAGTAAGATTAAATAGAAATGTAAGTATATAAGATAAAACTATATATTTGTTTTTATCAATGATAAAACTGTCTTAACTCGTTAAAAGCGGCATTGTTTTAAGTGTACAACTTGAAACATAGAGAAAATATTACATAACCATACTAGAATTTCAAATTATCTTAAAGTTTTTAATGACCCATCAAATAAAAAGTGTGTACAGCTATGTGAATTTTCAGACATTGGAATTTGAAATAAGACGTTGCTGACACAACTTATCGTTTCGTTTTGTGTTGTTGCTGTTACATATACAAGTTCAAAATAGATTTCTAGAGCATAGAGAGAAACTGTTTCGTGATCATTTCATATTCAATTGTAGATTTTGTGGTAAAAATGTGTTGAAATTTTCACTTATGAAAAGAGATCTGTGCCATTTTTTCTGGTTGATAAATTATTCAAAATGGCAATGCTATTATCACTGCAACTGTTTTAATACCACTGGGATATGACTGACAATAAATGTGGGAGAGGGAATATTCAGTTCTATTATTCACTTTTAAAATCATCAGATTTACAGCTTGGAGTCCCATGTTAGTCGTTATCAAAAGAAAGGCACCAAATTAGGCGTGATCATAATAAATATTCTTGCATTTTATCGTTATTACTTCACACTCTGGTTTAGAATGGACTGTATATTCCCAATAAACTTGATGAAAACAATCACAATTGTAAATAAAAAAGTTATAAGTTAGTTGGACTTAATTCTTCTGAATTACGATCGATGTAGATATTTTATTGAAGAAATAATAAAGAAAAGCTTCAATCTTTAGATGAAATGTCGTATAACACTGCAATCCTGCGTGTTTGCACGAAAGTTGTGGATCAAAATTAGTCCTGTTTCCGGAATCCATACAATTCATCCAACAATCTTAATTAAATCGAAAAATACTAGAGGGAGTTCGCGTATTTATGGTTTAAGCTTACCAAGTTTTTGCCTTCTTTGGCTCAGTGATATAAAGCAAAGGTGATGTATTACTATGATCACGATATCACTTTACTGGTTTGGCTAATTTCCTGATTAGTGATGTAATTATAGAACCTTAAAAAGAAAAGTAAAAAGTATCAGAAGATCAATATAAAGAAAAATGATATGTTTAATATGATTATATTTATGGCAGCAACTTTTATGAATTACAGGTATTAATTACAGGTATTAAACCTGACTGATGTTCCTCTGTGATACACTACACCATCATCAATAACCTGAATTTAAGACGATATATTTTCTCATTCCGTGAGAGGATTATTAAAGTTATCTAATATGCCAGAGATAGATTGTTCCATGCTGATATGTTTTTGTCCTTTGTTCTTTGTATGTTCTGGCGTGACCCGAGACATTTGAAGTTAAGATTGGAATTGGGCTCAAATAAGGAAGCTATAAATCTTTTTCACTACTTGAAGAAGTAATTGCTACTAATTAAAATTCAGGAAATGTTTAAATTAAGTAATTCCTTTATTCTCTGACTTGTGAAAATATATTCAAATGAGCGTTTTTTTTTAGTTCGTCTAATTAATGATTTGAAACGTGTGAGGTAGTCATGAAGACTGCCAGACTCATGACTAACTAAGTTAATTTAAACAAGTCAATGAACATGCATGCTCACTCTTATGCTTTTTGCATTCCTATAGTGTAGAGAATGAGACTTTTTCTGAATCAAGTGTGTAGAGAATCTATAGTTTAAAACATTACGTATGATGTTAATCTGACTAACGTTGCATGGTTCTCTGTTTATATATAATTTCGTTTGTCCTTAAAAATTAAGCTGCCTTTTTCCTCGAGCCTTTTTTTTTTGTTTCTTCCTGAAGATAAACGGTATACAAAGTCAAAGGCTAGTGTGAACAATACGTTGAATAGAAATAACCAAGGATTCGTTATTATTTACCACTGGACAGGATACTTTCAAACTATGCTGGCACGGATTCTTCTACATGTTAAGTTATTGAGACGCACAATTTGGAAAATAACAAAGACATTATCACTATCAGCAATGAAAAGAAAGCACAAAAAATGTCTATATATCAAGTAAAAATTGTGAAGGGTGGGTCGACATTTTCCATAATTTCCTGCGATCTCTTTTGGTCTAGATTTTGAAAAATCAATTTAGCGTCAAATATATATAAAAAGAAAACGTACAGTGCATTTTTTTCACTACAAAAACAAAAGAATGAAAAAAATCTATGTTCGTATAGGTAGTAAATACTTTAGCCAATTTCGGGACGGCTGCCCGGCCAGCATTTCGCCGCTGAAAATTTGTCTTCCTGCTGACAACTGAGGACTTGATACTATCCATTAAAGCAGAAGACGACAACAATTCTAATTACTAGCCTAATTTACTAATGCCGTAAGGTTAGTGTAATTAATTTCAATCAAAGCCTTGTCCGACAGAAAGATTTATAAAAGATGCATGACCTTCTTCAGCGTATTTATTGATTCAACTCGACATGTTTCCCTCTCTTAGTTATAAGTTTAACCATTGACCTCAATGTATTCAAACTGCTCGCTGTTAGTCCTTGCTCAAAGACATAATTCTTTACCAAATATAACAAAAAACCTGAAGTCATACAGTCATATACACTGTGGTGAAACGTCTTTGAACAATCCATCGATCTTGGTGGATTTTTGACACGAACATAAGTCGATGATGGGACTACATGTTTTCCCCTTGTAGCTTTAAGACGTCAAGTCGTTAACAATACTGGCTCGCTGCATGAATTATGTATTTCAATAGAGATTTCTACCCTAAAAGATCGATCTTACTTCACGAACTGACTTTTTTAAATCCCTAGTGTATTGTCAAAGCTTCCTTAATGAAATAAGTGATTGACAAAGAATCTCTGGAGCAGGAATAAAATTCACACTTCATATTGAGTTCTTTATTTGAGCAACAATTACATACGATTTACTTCTTTTCTGTTTTCGAGGAAATTAAAAACAAATCGTATATTTCTATACGTGATAAAATAAAAGAAATTCAATTTCAAACAAGATGAATTGGTACTGGTTGGTAATCAGACATGCAACAAAGTATATATAGGTTTATCAAATTATGATATATCTTCGTATTTTATTCTAAAACCCTTTTAAATAAAACAAATTATAAAATTAATTTTAACTAAATTTAAAAAAAAAATTCTCACAAAACTTCTAACTTTGTTCTTGTGATGCAGTTTATGGTAAAGGTTGCACAAATGTATCACTATACCGGATAAGATATGAAACTTGGGTTAGTATCCTGAATCATAAAACAGAAATATGTATCTATTAAAAAAAGTTTTACATCATATCGGTAAATTAAATTTACAAGTGTTAATTCACATGGATTCCATGGAAGTAGCCAGTAGACCCCAAAAGGGGACGAAAGACACCAGAGGGACAGTCAAACTCATAGTTATGTAAACCTTTTCTTGTTCATTAAAATTAAAGAAATAATCTGAAATATAAATTGGAAAATAATTAAATTTCAGTACTGAAACAACCGTTCTTTTATTCTATTTCTGGTATGTTAATCTTCCTTGATACACGATATTTATCCCAGCATTTGTTTCGTCCTTATAAAATATGCTAGATAATTGTAAGAATGTCCTTATTTGTCGGTAATTTGTCTTTTCAGAAGTTATGGCGTGTTTTAACGGTTTTAATGTCACTTTTAAGTAATTCATTTACCAAATAAAGTTGTAAATTAATAAAACTGTTTAAAATTTTACTCCATGTTTCATAAATTTCTTAGAAAACAAATAAACTTGCCGTTACCACAATTAAGGAAATCAATTTAACCAAGGCGGTATTGTTGACTGAATACGGAGAAGAATAGATTGCAATTGTTGATGGGACATGATGTAATGAATGAGTACAAAAGCCTAGGACAGATGAGCTCCTAAGTCAATGTTGATCTTCGCACCATACTTGGCTCTCTCATAACTCATGTCATTCACTGCGGATTGATTTTCGTATTTTAATGGGTATCCTATTCAATGTTTAAGTGTTTTTAGTTTACAGTGTTAATGGTTTAGATTTTTAACGATGATCGTAAATTGGCCCCGCAGATCAAACTAAAAACAGAATATTTGACAAATTGTTATTCGAGTTTTATTGACTTAAGAAATGAATGATGACATTTCTGTCAAAACATTCCAATAGGCTTTGTTCTCTAACTCGTTTGGGACTAATTTAGCAACAACCTCAATGAACACATATTATTTAATGATTTTTTGTATAAACTTTGAATTAAGTGGTCTAAAAATATACATGGTTCACGATGTGTTTGTTTAACTCTGCAATCCGAAACAAAGTTGAGTATTACAAACGAAGGCGACATAGAAGAAAACCTCGATATAAAAAGGAATTGTAAGATGAGGCATGATTGCAAACGAGTGAACTTTCCAAGTAGAAGTTTGCAAACATATAGGTCACCATACGACCTTAAACAATAATCAATACCCATACCGGACAACAGGCCATTAATGCTTACATCCACTTCATCTTTGATGTAACATCTAGATGATTCAGTTCTTATTCATTCTATTTCTTTTGATTTGATAAAAAAACCAATTTATTCTACAAACATGTCAATTTGACATTTTTTAAAAGCAACTTAATTATTTCGTTCATACATGTAAAATATTGCAACACGCCTCTTTATCTGAGCCATGTTATGTTAGAAATTGTCAGTACATCTTAATTTGATTATGAGCTGTTTAAAATTGGCGCATTGCATAAGCAGTAAAATTTTACAAAATCCTATTTTTATTTTTGGGCCAAAAGTTTATATTTCATTTGCCTAAAAAAAATACATTTACGCCATTTTACAGGTAACATATACCGATAAATACTCATTGCTCCGTGTCATGAATCACAACTCAGAGTCATATACACATGAAATTCGAAAAGCATCTGATGTCAGACATAACTGAAAGACCATCACAGGTTGTACGCACAGAACTACGAGTTAAAGTATCTTTGTGTTGCCAAATTCATACTATCTATCTGCAAATGCACGCAATTGTACGAATACATTTTTATAAATTTAGAATATGTTTTTGGGTAAACTTCTAATAAATAGTGATTTATAACAGAACTGTGTTTTAAACATTATTATCAAAAGTCTCTTATCAGTGAATGTGTAGTGCTTTCAATGTGGTTTTATGATACCTGATTTCTGATGAATATGTGTTATTATGCAAACAAATACTGCGTTTTAAAGAAAAGTCTCTATTGAATAAATCTTTTTTATACTTTTTACCTGTATTTACCTGTTGTATAGGCCAAAATAAAATGATTTATTTTGGCACAAATGATATATGGTTTGTGGCGCCAATGAGAGATTTTTCACGCGAATGAAATGCCATTTGGCGCAAAAGAAAAGCACCAATTTAGGATATGTTATAGGAGTAAAAATGGTTTAAATTGCTGAAGTGAAATACTTTTGATGCATTTAGCTGACAGATTTACCAGAGTTCAGTTCCTTTTTAAACAACCAGTTTCGAAAAAGCTTTTATTAAAGTCTCTTTGAATAATTGAATTGCATTGTTTTGTTTCTTCGGTGTACATAAGCAGATAAGCACTTTGGATCCAATGCTTAAAATACATTATAACAGTAAACTCTATCTGTTTGTTTGTATGCACAAAAAATAATCTACATAGAAACTGAACATTGAGCGAGCGAGTAAAGAGATGCGCTATACGAATTAAGGAATATGATAGAAGCAAAGATATTTTTACATTCAGCAGTCATTTTTACATTTTCAGAGTACCACCTCGACCCTTCAAAATCCTGATTCAGCCTCTGAACATCGATGTTATTTAATTGTTTTTTATCAATTTTAAGATATCCATAGATATAATACTATTCTCAACTTTAACATAATCGGGGAAAATTGCTCTTATTAGATTGTCAAGTTTCGACGGACAACACGACAGAATCACTGTGGTATGACCTTTATCAAGGTCAATATTTGGTAATACTACACAGTCTATTTCAAATGAACTAAAATCGGAACCCATTGTGATGTTTATAGTTAGTATAGCGAGGGGATAATCCCATTAGCTAATCTAACTCCCCGGGATTTCTAACAAAATATAAGCATATATGTGTGTACACACTTGCCTATTATTGAATATAAAGTTGACAGTTGTTGAATACCGTTTGTTTGATGTCTTGTTCAGTTTTTATTGTTGCTGGTGGCTGTTTTATTGATATCGACCCCACATTTTTTTCTCTCGAAATTACGACGTAGCGACATAATTATTTTTTTTGGATGACCCATATATCGGCTTCCGTAAACAGTCAAGTGGTTAGAAAATATCCCTTTGTACCTCATTAAAAGTAGTATTTGATGAAAAGACTGAACAAATTCATTATGTTGATAAAGCCTTGCAGTTATTCGGAAATATTTGAAAAAGTAATGTGTAACTATAACAGGACTTTTGCCACTTCCCATGTCTATCTTATATTTTGAATTGAAAGTACCTTTGTCCATTTTAAAAAAAACCACAATAAATGGCATTAAGAAAGTGAGAGTGGTAAAGGTATGACACGTGAGGAGATTAATGCTAAAACATTGACCGCTTTATATAAATAACCTTTATTTTCAAATTAAGAGAATATTTTTGATAGCAGTTTGTTATATATCTAGAGGAGAAGGGGAGAAATTAAAATAGTTCTAGGATAGAACTCAGTGCCTAGAAATTTTAATTCAAATAATAAGTCGTTAACCTTTTTTAATAAAAGATTTTATGTCCGTTCCAACTAAAATGATTTTATTACAGCCGATTACTGCTATCACAGATGACATGCTAGTTGCCCTATAGATATTTATGAATAACTTATAGAAAAATCGTAAATAACTGTATAATTTACGCTTAATCTATATCACATAAATTGAACATAATAACGTAAATTATTATGGATATCTCTCTTGTATGGGAAATCGTGTGTAAAACTGAATTATTCTCCAAAAACTACAGTCTTCCGATTTTAAAAATGGAGTCAATTTGTGATGAAGTGAATGAATGGAATTAAAGTTCAATGAACACGAACAAAAAGCTTTACTACCGGTCTGTATTGAAAATTTTGTCGATATTTTTAAAAACCTAAATTTACATTTTAATCTTAACGTTACCTAGAGAAAGCAAGCCCGCCAAAATGTGAGTGGAGTATGTTTGTCAAATGCGTTTGTTTACAACTAAGAGAAGAAATTTGATACATTCGTGTAGATCTTGATTGCATGCTCTGCATGTGTCTGGGAACTTTCTTATCACCAACTGTATGTGAACTTTCTTTATTTATCAAAATATTTCCACGTATAAATTATTACAGTGTATTTTTATTCAAATAAATGGATTTTTAAAATGGATTATAACATTTTCTTTAAGTTTGAACAAGTACTTCTGGTGAAGGGTTCTTAAAGAATTGAGATCAAATACCATCATCAAAATCACACATGGATCCTACAGAACTAACGGAAGTAAGTATATAAGTACTTTTCTACTAAAGTCAACGACTTACATCAACCTCTCAGTAACTGCCATGTTTTGAATTTAACATTGTAGGGCAAAGTTAGCAACGTGGCTCAAGAAAATCCGAAAATAATTGAATTAAAAGCATGTTAAATCCTTATCTGTTCCAGCTGTACAAGTAGACGTGTAAATAACCACTTTCCCCCGATACACTGTTGTTTATTTTTAAATCAGAAAAAGGACACTATCGAACAGTGAAGTTTCATAAGACCTCCTTCGTTGTGTATTCGCCTTTTCTTCGTCGAAATTACAAGGGCGTATATACTAATCACTATAATCACTATTCAATGAAAATTTAAACACTCTCTCTTCCCTTTGAAACCGCAAAATTGACATCAAGTTTGCTTGAGGATATTTTCTCTAGGAATACATTGTTTTGTGTATTGTCATTTTCAACATCAAAAGAGATCCAACTTACTCAGAAAAATAAAGGGAAAATGTTAATCTGAAAGGAGTACAAGTCAAAATCCCAAAATTATAAAACTACTTGAGATGGTTGATGTAACATCCTACAGAAATTGGTTCATTCAGTTTAGCGTCATCATTTTAACATCCGCCACATGTGAATATTTCAAATGTCATTCAATTATTGAAACAGGCTTGGACAATTTGTCCGATTGAAACAAAAAAATGTATGATAGTGTTAAATGATCGGAAAGAATAACAATAAGTATTTAATCTGTGTTTGGATAAAGAGATTATATAAGTTGTTATAACCTGGTTAGTCAGAAGTGGTCAGTACTATCTACACCATGTTAATCCCCCAGGCAATATAAGTATTTGGAGGGGAAATTGATTGAGATTGTTTACCATCAAATGGAAGAATTTATTTTGAAATTAGTGTGTTCTTTGTGAAATAATTGTGAAAATGAAACAGAAATATGATGTTCGAAAACATGGGATTGCTTTGCACAAAGTGGTGAGTTTTCTTTTCCTTAATTCTGAACATATGACATAATATAAATTGCACATTTTAACAGTTTAACAGGACGTCTATTCTTTCAATATTTATGGCGTAGATGTATGTACAATGTGGTTTTCCCTGCGTAAGGAAATTTTTATTGATCTTTGACTTTTTTTTAGGAAATTTGTTAAAAACTTATAATTTATTCTCAAGTCATTTGAAGAAACTGTATTTCACCTGTTTGATGATGTTTACATAAACATTATGAAATGTACATAGTTCAGAGCGCTACAGGCGGTAATTCGACTTATACAAACAGTTCCAGGCAAAGTGATAATATCTGGTTTGTAAAGGACTTGTTTCATTATGAAAATTAAATAATGAATTTGTAATGTGATATATGAAAGAAAACATTCTTATGGAAGGGATGAATAACATTCAAATGTTGGTTTTTGTTTTGCTTCAGTCTAAAGGAAAATGGCGAAAACGCAACGACGCTCTGTCGAAAACAAGTTGATTTTAAAAACATGTGTTAAATACACGACAACTAGGAAGAGATGAACCTAAATCCTCTCCACTTGATTTTGTATTATTTTCACATGATTTTACGAGCAGTTAACTCGGAAGCATGTTAAGTTTCTGGTAATTTGAGATTAATGAAAACGAACTTTTAGTTATTCAGTTGAATAAAGACAGAACTATTTCATCATATTCATTTATTTAAATTTCTGCTTTGTTCTTCATTTCATTAAACGTATTCTGTATTAAACTGGAAATGAATGCATGATAAAATCAATAATAATTTACCCCGGACAAACGTGTCATTATAGTCCTATCTGATAATAGACCTATAAATGAACAAACTTATTAAATACAGAGTGATTATAAAATCTGTGATCATATTATACAGATGATAATTCTCAAAATTGGTTAAGAATGCAATAATTGTAAAAGTAATTTGTTGTAAAGTTACGCCTTTTAGAGATAACGACTTGGAACAAATTTAATTTTAACATTTTTCACGTTAAATAATCAAAAATATTGTTCCTCGTCTATCAGTTTTATTTAGTTTTTTCATAAAGACATTGAATTTAATTTTCAGCTTGTTCGATTGCATTGCAACAAAACGTGAGAATAATATTTAATTTGACAAGAAACGTCGTTGTCTCAATCTATATATTTACATTTAGCCAAAGCTTTCACGAGGCCAAAACCTTGGTTGACATTTGCAAATGAAATTTTGCCAAATAATCAATCAAATTTTCGTTTCCATACACTTGATAAGCAGCGATCCGCTATACAATTACACGATGTGACTGCTTAAGCGAACAAGGTTCAGAGAAGATTGCTCAAACATAGCTTACTGAAGAAATGAACATAACGGACCTAAATGGAACTTCATTAACTAAAATGAAACTGGCGAAAGATCGTTGATGACCAAGTCTTTGTATTTGGGTTAGTCATGTCAGCTGTTACGAGTAGCTTGTCAACTAAATAGATGCGTTATTAACAATTTATCGAATCGACTTCTACAATAAAAGACGAGTTAAGTGTTACTAAAAAGCTACATTTAAATGTTCTCTCTATTATTTGATTACGTCTAAATCATTTCCATCGCAAAAACTGTAGATTTTAATAACCTCCTGAAATTATTACAATTGGTAAAATACAATATGAGTAGACAATTTCCATCTCGGAATCGGTTAATACCTTTATAGCACAAATATATAATATATGATGTTAAGGAACTTGTTTCATCTTTATTGTGATGTTATGAATTTCTCTGCAATAAATGAATTTTTTTAACGACCTTGATTGGCTATACAGAATTTCTCTGCGTTTGTTAAAGAAAAATTTATACCACAATGCGCATTGTAAAGCTAAGTAATTGTGCAATAAACGCATTTAGAGGATAATTGATCAGTGAAATTAGTAACTAAAACAACACTATAAGTATAGCAGACTGCTTATCTCCTTATGTATAACTTATACTGGATGATAACCCATATTCGAAATTCAGTAAAGAGTGAAACTTGTTCCAAAGTATGGTTAATCCCAAGAGGTTAAATATTACCTCTGTGGGTTAATCATACCAGCAGGTGCGCGAGGAGAAGATTCCAAATATTTTTATCAGAAAAGCGACACATTTAATTTGATATCCCTGGATACTCAGATGGCAAACATTGTGGTTTCGTTGTATTGAAGGATGGGATGGGTGATAATGTGATAAATTCTACACCAATCTGATTGATCGGCTGTAGTCTGTCGCACTTGTTTTACAAGATTTAGATTGAAAATTCTAGGCTGAAAATTTCATAAACATATGTTTTATTAGTTTCAGATCAGATTAAACACTTTCTGCCGAAAATCAATAAAAAAAGTTGTACAATAATAATGTTAAAACAATAAGAAGTTAATTTGACGAAATGCGCTTTTTGAGACATTAAATGAATAGTCTCTTAATTATCGTTTTTTGAAATCACTTTTTTTATTAGCCAGAGTCGTCATATTGACAAATTGAGACACAATTGACAAGGGTTAACAGATGGCTTTATGTATTTTAGTATGTTTACTAATGTATAAACCTCTTCACTACTTCCGTTCTAAGCTATTACCCAGCAAACTGTAAGTGCTCGTTTAACGATTTCGTTCTAACCACTGTCTAGGTTGCTGTTTTTACTGCTTCAGTTAATATAAATACATCCAGGCTGAGCTATTTTGTAATATACGTGTTATGCAAACTGTTTTCATTCTAATTACAGAGAACTTGTTGAATTGTTTATAGCAGAAAAGTTAATTTGTCACGCAAAAAAAATCATAGAGCTCCAGTTTCAAACAGCCTTTCGTGAAAAAAATAGGACAATATGAAATAAACGACCAATCATTAAACTGTATACAGAAATACGAAAACATAGCAAAGTCCTCACCGATATCAAAAGCACGTTGAAAGACAAACCAGAGTTGGAATATGAAGTAATTGATTGTATATTGCTAAACGTCCAGTGACAAATGTCACATGTATATGCAGGACGAGTCTAAACATCCTGGTACTAGAACAATAATTTCAGTCGGTAATATACAAACTCGCAATGCAATAGTCAACAGAAAGACATATATCTCCCTAGACACACTAATATGACTCCAAACCGACCAGTCTTTGCTTTGACTTCAAATGCCGCATCCTTACCAATTGTATATCATATCTTTGACAGTACCTATACGGACTGCTTGACTAGAACGCTATGAGGAGTCCACCTGACGGTTTCAAAAGTGAGAAAGTTAATCCGGATGTATAAATTCATGTGGAAAATATATTTTAAATAACAACAAAAAAGTAGCCATAGCCGTCGAATTAAAGTTTTTTGTTAAAAAAATATATATAGAAAAATAGCTTTGGCAAGTATCGAATCACTTATAAGTTGAGAGGCTTACATCTCACCAACAGTGCTATTGACATATTATAGATACAAAGAGCCAAGATGGCCTTAACAAAACTTTGTCTATTTTTTTCTTAAGAAAATCTTTAAATAGTGCATCATTAGTGAATGCATGATATAAAAAAAATCATTCGAAAAGCATTGACCTCTAATCAGATTAGAACACTAGTGAACAAATAGTCATGAAACTAACGAAGAGTTTTTTAAAATGTACCCGGACTTTACCACACCTAGTAAAACACATTATTTTAATTATTTCATCCAGTTCCTTAAACGAAATTGAAATCCGTTTCCTGAGATCACGTCAGGATTTGTAACACTGCTGAAATTCTGTCGCTCCATTTCACAAAACAGGCAGATTTGAAATAAGATTAACTCAGTCTTAAATAAAGTTTCCGCAGAAAACGTCTTTCCATGAAAAGACATTTAAACAATTGTCATGCGAACATATTTCGTTTGCTTAAGAAAAATATCTTTATATTGATTGTGACAAGATTTTTCCATTTAATTTAATTCTGGTGACTTCGACTACTGAACCTCGTACCAAATCCCTTCTAAGTATTTCCGGTAAATGTTCGGTATCATAGTAACACATCGACAGGCTTTATGATTGACATTTAATCCTCTTAGTGAAGAAAAACATCAAGTTTTCTGTAAACAAAAAAAAAACTTTTCTTATTCAGTCAGATTGATACAAATAATGTTTTTGTATTATTTGATAAATCGTGTTTTCCAAATGACCTGAGTAACTTCATTTTAGATTATGAAAGAAATCTGTGACATTTCATCACACAGGTACAATTATGTTAGTTACAGGTAATAGCGGAAATCATTTGTATTGCATTGTCATCTTAAATTGCAAAGGTGTGCACTCAAGGTGGGGCTAACACATTATAAAATCATTTCAAATACTTGGAATACCTGTGTGCAGATATGAACTTTTGACTCCTATAGTCAGTATAAGTTGGTATTTTTTCAATACAAAAGTTATCACTTATAAATAAATATTTTGTGTATTAAAATCTTGTCTTTACTTGTACTAAATCTTGAAGTATGCCATATCCGAGGAGGCTGAACACAGGTCACACCATCCTGTACGTGATCAACGTTAATTGGTCATATCTTAAGAGGCCAAATCATACAGTGTAATTGCTTAATCATATATTAAGAAATATCCGTTTCTATTTTCAGCCATTGAAGAAATCTTTATCAAACAGTGCAGACAACAACATAAACCATCATAAAAAGCAGCGACTTTATATGGACAATACACACAGGGCCATACCAAGAAAAAGAAACAGGAGAAACAACTCTGATCGATGTGTCAATCAACTTGTTGGACTTTTACATTGTTATAATGTTTTCCTTCTTGTAAGTCTTTTTGTTTCTATTCACTTGCAGTGACATTTAGGGGGCGTAAAGAATGTACCCCTCCCATTTAATGAAAGACAATAAATTATGTTTTTCAAGATATTTTTGAATTTCGGCTATCAAATCGTCCAAAAATTGTATGGTTTGATCCACTCGGCAGTTTATTTCAGTAATCCTGAATAACGCCCCTCTTTTTGTCGAGCCTTCGACTTTAGTAAAAAAAAGCGAGACTAAGCGATCCTACATTCCGTCGGCGTCGGCGTCGTCGGCGGCGTCAACAAATATTCACCCTGTGGTTAAAGTTTTTGAAATTTTAATAACTTTCTTTAACTATACTGGATTTCTACCAAGCTTGGAAAGAAGCTTGTTTATGATCATAAGATAGTATCCAGAAGTAAATTTTGTAAAAATAAAATTCCATTTTTTCAGTATTTTACTTATAAATGGACTTAGTTTTTCTGTGGGGAAACATTACATTCACTCTGTGGTTAAAGTTTTTAAAATTTTAATAACTTTCTTAAACTATCCTGGGTTTGTACCAATTTTAGACAGAAGCTTGTTTACTATCCTTAGATAGTATCCAGAAGTAAATTTTGTAAAAAAATAAATAATTTTTTTCCATATTTTACTTTTAAATGGACTTAGTTTTTCTGCGGGGAAACATTACATTCACTCTGTGGTTAAGGTTTTCAAAATCTTAATAACTTTTTTAAACTATCCTTGGTTTGTACCAAACTTGGACAGAAGCTTGTTTATGATCATAAGATAGTATCCAGAAGTAAATTTTGTAAAAATAAAATTCCATTTTTTCAGTATTTTACTTATAAATGGACTTAGTTTTTCTGCGGGGAAACATTACATTCACTCTGTGGTTAAAGTTTTTAAAATTTTAATAACTTTCTTAAACTATCCTGGGTTTGTACCAATTTTAGACAGAAGCTTGTTTACGATCCTTAGATAGTATCCAGAAGTAAATTTTGTAAAAAAATAAATCCATTTTTTCCGTATTTTACTTATAAATGGACTTAGATTTCTTCCAGTTAACATTACATAGAGTCTGCAGTTAAAGTTTTTAAAACATTTATTAGATTCAAAAACTATCCTGGATTTTTACCAAACTTGGACAGAAGCTTCTTACAATAAAAAGATAGTATCAAGAAGAAAATTTTTATTGATTTTTTTCCTCACTTTTGTTGAGCCTGCGATTTACAGCAAAAGTAGGCGAGACACCGGGTTCCGTGGAACCCTTACAAATTTTTTAAAATAAATACTATAGATCTGTCCCTGAGTTGTGAATATGATCAAGTGGTCTTTGTCAGATTTTGATTTGTTTGTTTGTTTCAATGTTAAGTGAAGAATTACGATTTTTGTTGATTATCATTGTTGAAGTTACTATGCATATTTGAAATTAGATTTTTTTGTGAAGCTTGGTAAAATGTTTAATCTTTTATATTTTAAAGAATAGTCATTGAAACGACATTTAACGTAATTTAACGTTGATGTTGATTTTTTTTTATTTCACGGAGATTTAGTCAGTTTGATAGTAATTGTATTTACTTCAGACAGTGACGAACTTCGTTGGTCTTGATCTATTTAACTTTTGAAATAGGAATCAATTTTATGTCTTCGAAGGAAAAGTTTAAAGTATAAACAAGAGTTCAATTTCCTTGTCAATTCTTCTATATGAAGACTGTTTACAAAAAACCACCACAGTAAGAACATTAACAAATAAAAACGGATTTTTGTTTTGGCACTGGCGAGAAATATTTATTCAGTATCGAGATTTGTTTCTTATAAGAATGTAGAAGAGCAGAATATAATGTATTTATATTATTTACAGAAACCTTGTGGTCTGTAGTTTTCCATGAACTGGCTAATTTCCGGTGTGCGTGGTCTCATTTTAAACTCTCAATTGCTTTATTTTTTTCGTAATTTGTTATACTTTGCAGCTAATATAAGTTATAACTCTATCATATTATCAATCATACAGAATACGTGTACATATACGTCTTGAAGGAACATTTTCAGTTATTATGACTAAAAGAAAAACTATTTCATTTGAACTGTTAAATGTTCCTGCCTGAAAAAAATGTCACCTCAACTTAACCTCATGTTATTTTTCATAATTTTGGTCAGTTTTACGATGATTATGAGAAAAAAAATTAAATCAACACTTTATGAATTTCATGCTATTCTTGATTCACCTTCAATGTTAAATCTTAGTTCATTGGTTCTGTAAGTTTATAGGTTCTGTCTGTCTGTATGGCGACGCCATTTGACCTTAAACTCATCCATATGCCTGATTTCGTTTATTAAAGTTAAGTTTTTGTAATTACGGTGTGTTATCTATCGGTCATTACGAGTAATAGGTCAACTTAATTTTGTGAATAGAAAAATCATGTCCTATAGGACAATTTTAACTTGTTCTAAACTTATTTCCAAAGTTCATTGGAAAAAAAATAGTTAACTTTTCGTGATGAAACCATCGTCTCTGTACTTTTAGGTAAAATACACACCGATCTGTACTACAGAAACACATGACATTGACAACAATTTCATTTTTCTTTTAATTTCAATGTCTTCATAATTATGTGATTTTTGTAGAAAAGCTCAGCTTTTGACCTACAAGAGAACATGAGATATGAGTGCCAATGAGATAACTTGCCATCCAAGTCACAATGTATAAAAAAAAATATAGGTCAAAGTATGGCCTTCAGCTACGATCCTTGGCTCACACTTAAAGCAACTATGAAGGGCAAACAAAAATACTAGAATAAAACAATAATAACATCAAAGCCAACGGTGTAATATACATGATCTATATTATAAAAACAAGAACCGCATGTATTTCTACACCTCCAAAAGTTGAAGAAATTGTGTATGCTTGTATTTTCACTAAAATCTAACCAAAACCAATTACAAAACATATATCAATTAAACTTTCTATTCAAGGATGACCTAATTGATAAAGATTTTGCGTTAATCAACGGTTTATCAGCATGTAATATACGAACGACGCATTTCGAGCGATTTATCTAACAGTTCTCATTAAATACTTGCATCTATTTGCATAATAGAAACTACATATTTCCCCAAATATAAAGACTCTCATTATAAAGTATTTGGAATAATAATTGGTCTCTGTGTAAAATACAATGAAGTGTAATTTGCTGTAATGAGTTTATTGAGCGATGGATTCTCATCGCTATGTTTAGTCACGTCCCGAGGAACTTCTTTTGAAACGAATTTACATGTCATTTCCCTTGCCAACTTCTCAGATCAGCTTATGCGAATTTCATTGCTATATATCTGAAGTGCTTTTGAACTCACTGGTGACATTGAAAGTGGATCTCGAAATGTTTAACCTCAGTGGAACAATTTTAGTAACTGCGAAGTTCAAATGTTATATTTCCATACGGAACACAGAGTTTGGAATAAAGAAAATCTGGAGAAACTTATGTCCTGAATACAAGTATCATTATATCTTCTTGTCTATCTGTTATTTTGTCTTGAATACAAGTATCATTATGTCTTCTTGTCTATCTGTTTTGAATTTTAAATCGTGTTGTCGTTAAACCGGAAATTGTCATAGCAATACGTATCTTTTTTGTTCATGTTAATCTGAGTTCTGAATACGAATTGCCGAGAAATCGCAATTTAAGGTGGTACCTAACACTACAGGGAGATAACTCTGTAAAATCAGCAGAACGTTTTAATGACGTTATGTTGTTAAGGGATTATAAAGCTTCTCAATGATCAAAATAAGTTTTTGTCAAACTGCTATATAACCAGTGTAATTTTTCTGATTAAACAGTTGGTTCAAATTATTTGAAATTTTCATATTTTTGTCAAAGGGTCAAAGTAAATACTTTGTCAAAATTTTAAGAAAATTAAACGAGCCAAATTAATTTTAGTTCAGGTGTTGGGTACCACCTTAAAACAAAAAAGGAATATTTTTCGCCGCTTTCTACATTCATTCTTTACTTATTTAAACCTATTTCAGAAAATTTTCATTTACTGCATGCATGTATATCTGAAAGATAAAGCTTCACATATTATTTTCGATATTAAAGTCCGAGATATCGTCCAAATTACATTTACTTTGTCTGAACTAAATGCTTTGTTCAACCTGCGTTATATAATCTTTGATAATTTAGTCTGCTCTTTAAACTTTTGGAAAAACGATTTAAATATAAAACTGTATGTTAATGCAATATATAAATGATTAAGTAAGATGAGTTATGTCACTAAGTCCTGACACATGAGAAGTTTCTAAAACGGGATGAAAAAGATAGCGGCGACTGCCATCATAATTTGATGATCTGCAAGGAAGAGATATCGGACCCTAATACTGATTAATGCTTTGTCAACAGATGCCTTCGTTACCCTAGCATTACAAATTTGTCTTCAAAAACACATTTTTGTTGATATATCGATAACATGAATAATCACACATCACCTAAAATTACATTTTGTTGAATCCCCTAATATCAAGTTTGCCCATAGACATTAAATCATGTGATTTATCAAGTGGACTGTGTTCTGAGTATTGTCTATAAGGCTGTATTTCTGACAGAAAGGCATTGTATCATTGAATTTCAATTGATGAATTAATGCAATAAGCAGGAACCCTGGCAGGAGAAACAAATAGCATCTCGCACACAGATTGATTCACTTAAGACATTGTTATACAATCCTTCCAGTATTTGATAGGAAAATAGAGAAAATTGTATATATTTAAATACGGTAATAGAATGGAAAACCTCAGTCTGGAAGCAAACATGTCATACAGTTAATGTAAAAACAAACATTTATTTTTGAACATTGTTTCATAACAACGTAGAATCTGAATCAAGGAAGGTGTTTTGAATGCAAATATAACTTTTTTTAATGTTATTTAAGTCTATAGTATGGCAGAAATTAAAAGAACAGAAACAATATACACCAGTATCTCAACCGAACCTGTTTGAATTTCTATGTAAACTAACTTATAATTGCATTCGATATGTTCAGTGCAAAAACTTATGCAAGCAATACTCATCGTCGAAAAACGACGACAAAAATGTAAAAGGTAAATGATACATGTATATATTATACATCAATGGATGTACGACTTGCGTTTAGAAATCAAATGAAAAACAGGGACGACATGAAAAACGATACCATATTATTACACTTCCCTTTTACATAACCATTAAGTATACACAGGTGGGAGGTGGAAGGACTGGTCGTACAAACCTGACAAAATGTTGACATGAAATAGAAATAAAAAGAAGTTTCAAACACAGTAGCAGCAGGCATAGGCAAACATACAGGAAGAATAGCAAACATTAACATTAAGAAATACAGTTGTACACAAACGTCAATGAAAAGGTGTATTAAGAATGCTCAAGCTTTCTGCATTTTTAGATTAAAATTTTGGGGAAAGGGTAAGCTAAATCTTGCCGCCTAAAAAGGATCCAATGTCATGAAGGCAATATTTTCGTTAGTGCCAAGTTCACCAAATATAGTTGGAGAGATATAGTTAGAGAGACCTACTACCACCAGATCTTAAGTATAAATTAAACATGTATATCCTTTCAGATACTTGGTGCAGGTGTTTTAGGACTAGGAATATGGATGCTGGTCAAAGATTACAGTACAAGGGAGATAGCTGCCATCGTAGATTCTCGTCTGTTCGAGTATGTGACGTATGCGTTAGTGGCAGGTGGTGGCACTGTGGCTATTCTTGCCTTCTGTGGTTGCTGTGGTACTATGAGACAGGATAAATATGTCCTTGGATTTGTGAGTACTTATCTGTCGATTTTATAAGACAAATGAAAGAAATGTAAAGTTTTAAAGAAACCAAGAGGAGTTCATTAACACTTTTATGACTATATAGCTTTATCATTTATCTTTATCATTTATATATATACAATTTTTTTTCTTTCTGTGACGTATTAAATTTATAATAAGATCCATTTTGTTACAACCTGTGATCAATTTTATTTGGCAATCGCCAATGGCAGTCAGCAGGGTTAAAGAACATCAGTTGTTCGACCTGTTAGTCAAATGCGTTTTGTTTAAATATACTTTTTCACTCTTTTGGTCTTTTGGAAAATGTTGTTTGTGCTGTTTTTAGACCCTTCTACAACGAAATTTGTTTGACATGCACACGTATAAAAATTGCGGTTTTTATCCAACGCAGTCATAGGTTTGAACGTAGTTTTCAATTTAGACTCGTATATATATATATATATATAGCTGATCTGTAACAATAACATCTTCATGCCTTATATAGCATGTACTGTAGTACGCCGCTAGATTAAAACTGACGTGGAAAGGTAACACATGCCCACCGAAAGCTCTTTTTTTGAGAGCCCAGGTGGTCGTGTGGTATAGCGGGACGGCTGCAGTGCAGGCGATATCACAGTAGCATGGGTTCGAATCCCGGCGAGGGAAGAACCAAAAATTTGCGAAAGCAAATTTACAGATCTAACATTGTTGGGTTGATGTTTAGACGAGTTGTATATATATATTATATTTATACAAGTATATGTTTATAAATAACATGGAAAAAAAGAAAATGATACATGGCCAGTAGACAGCAGTGTCAGTACTAATTGATAATAGATTAAATGCTTTTTGCATGGTTCTCAGCATTTTACTTTGTCCAGATTTCAGTTTTTTTCACAACACATTATCTATTTTCAGTATGGAACAGTTTTATTTATGGTGCTAGGTGTGCTTGTTGGAGGCAGTGTTATTGGTATTATTTTTAGAACAAAAGTAAGTTCAATTTTTAAGTAATTAGTGTTGTATATATACGAAAACTTTGTCACAATATATAGCTATAAAAAGATGTGGTAAGAGTGCAAATGAGACAGCTCTCTGTCAAAGTTATTATTTGTCAAAGTAAACCACAAGCTTATTTCAGATCGCGAGATCTTTCTTATACTGATTTATTCCTAAAACAAACAAACAAATAGGTCTTGCGAAAAAATATAAAAAGTTATAACTATTCATCTTTTGGTGTTAGAAAAATAGTCACACGAAACTCCCTCAAACATTATGTCATTAGTATATTTTATCTCAGTCCTTCGAAAGAAAGGATATATATGGTTATTTAATTGCTGTTTTGTATTTTATATTCTATTGCAGAATTTTGTTGTTGTTTTTTTCCAGCATGAAATAATTACAGCATGTAAACAAAACTGTAGCTTGTAAGCAAGGATGGTGATTTGTACTTTTTATTCGACTTTAAAAAAAAACACGATATAAACAACAAAGTAACCTCCCATACCACCTTAAGGCATCACTATACTTATCACTATATTTTGATTTTTTTTAGATAACCGAAGGAATGAAGAAAAGATTCGAGAACACTTTAGAATATAATTATAATATTGATATAATAAAAAATTCAGAAAACAGACTTTTAACAGACGCATGGGATGCAATGCAACGAACGGTAAGTTGGTTGTCACATTCAATTAATGAAATCAGAAAACATAGGTATTGTCGGTGAAGGCAACATGTGATAAACTACAGTACAAAGTACAATCATCAATGAGTGTTTACAAATCGGAAGTGGCAAAAAATGTATTTAAAACTGCACTTAACTGATAAGTGATATTTTATGAAATTTAATATTACTGTTAAAGTATCAAATTTCTGTGTCTTTTAAAAAAAAAAAGAGGGACGCAGATCTATGCCATTCATTCCATTAGACGTACTTTTTTAGTTCATTTTTTAAAAGAATTTATGCTCAGGAATTACTTTCCTGAATTTCTGTCATTTAAACGTTCGTTTTCAAAACAGGAGAGAACCAAAGATCGAAACTTTTGGGAACATGCAGATATAGACCTAAGCAACGAAAAAAAACCCAACTACTTAAGGTAAGGGACTTAACATACGAAATGTTTTGTTTTATTTTGTTTATGAGGCTCCTGACTTAAAAAAAAGCGGAATATATGTATATTGATATTTGATTTTATAATTCAAACTGTACTTGATGTTGATTTTTTATTGCAGCTAGAATGTTGTGGTCCGCATGGTAATATTACATCACGTTATTCCTGGGCATTTTACAAAGGAAGAACTGATTGGTACAGAAAACGGCCTAGTCAAAAAAGTAAGTTTATAACTCAATATGAATGGAAATTGAATATTGGTAAACGTTGTTTATAACAGCAACAATATAAAGATAAAAAGACATCTATTATTCCTAAATGCAGTTGAAGGTATTGAATTTGTAAACAAAAAAATAACAAGTTTTTTTCGTTGTTTTAACTTTCAAATTTGTTTTTGTGACCTTGTATAGCCACGTGACAGTCGAATGCGGAGAAGGCTCTACTTACCATTCCAGATCAGATCATCCCGGTTTTAACTTCCGGTTCCTGGTGTTTATTGTTCTCTTTGATGATATGTTGAGTTGCTTGTCCTTTCGTGTTTATTGTTTTTGTTTCTATGGCGTTTTCAATTGCTTTCCGACTTATGAGTTTTGAATATAAAAAAAGAAGATGTGGTATGATTGTCAATGAGACAACTCTCCACAAGAGACCAACATGACACAGAAATTAACAACCATAGGTCACCGTACGACCTTCAATAATGACCGAAGCACATACCGCATAGTCAGTTTGAATGTCTGCTTGTTATAATCTCCCACTTTACAGTTTTTGCATCAATCTTTGAAGCCTGTGCAATGTTCACTGCGGAAAGGGGGGTCTTTACTTAATCTGTCCGTAGTATTTATTATGATAAGTGTCTCACTATATCTCAAATATTTATAAAGAGATATATTTATAAAAATGAAGATGTGGTATGATTTCCAATGAGACAACTGTCCACAAGAGACCAAAATGACACAGACATAAACAACTATAGATCACCATAGGGCCTTCAACAATGAACAAAGCCCATACCGCATATATAGTCAGCTACAACAGGCCCTGATATGACAATGTTAAACAATTTAAACGAGAAAACTAACGGCCTTATTTATATAAAAAAATGAACAAAAAACAAAAATGTAACATATAAACTAACGACAACTGAATTACAGGCTCCTGACTTGGGATAGGCACAAACATAAATAATGTGGCGGGGGTCAAACATGTTAGCGGGATTCCTAACTTGTGACAGTGGTATAACAGTACAACATAAGAACGAACTATAAAAATCAGTTGAAAAAGGCTTAACTCATCAGATGGACAAAAATACAAGTGGACGTGGCCGGGTACTTGTACATCCCAACAACAAAAAGACACTAGGAACAGATCTGAGAGTACTCGCAGTTATCTGACAGCTAGTTCAAAGCCACTAACAACTAATATAAATAATCATGCATCTAAGACTTTTACAATTGTAATATAATATTCCTTAACACGTTTATAAATAATATATATATATATTTTTCTCTTTCAAGTGTTTCCTTTTGTACCAGAAAGTTGTTGTCATCCAGGGTGGCCTTCCCACGACTGTCAGGGTATAAATAGTGAATATGATGGTATTCCTGTCAAGGGACCAGACCCAAGTGTCCATGGTAATCCGGCATTATATACGAATGTAAGTTTATCACGGTATAATATGAACATGTTTTCGTATTGTTGAATGAAAGTTTTTAAATCGATTCGATATTAACTAATCACCATTTATATAAAATAGAATTAGTCAGTTGCAATGCAATTTGTAGAACATTAATAAGAAAAGAAAAAAGAATCAAAATCATTACTCAATATCAATACTAAAACATTTGATTATTTCAATGAGATAATAAAGTAAACATATCAAAAATATTAACATTTTGATTACTCAGGGACTTTTTATACTGTATAAGTTCCCTGGATTACTAAACATTCAGTGGTGACGTTTGCAAGAAACCCAAACACTAAAAAAATATATTAAAACTTAATTCATGTTATGAGATCTGGTTTAAATGCCAATGAGACAATTTACCACCAGAGTTCAAGTAAAGTTTATGTAAAGGCTATCATAGTTGTTTCATTTCCGGTAAGAACATGAAGAATAACAGTTATCTTCAACTGCTACTTTATTTGGCCTTTTTAACTTTTTGTATTCGAGAGTCACGGATGAGTATTTTGTAGGCGAAAATCGCGTCTGGCGTAAATACAATTTTACAATCTTATATCTTTGATGAGTTTGTTTACATCATTGATAAATTGATACATACATGCATGTTTTTACTTTTATAACTTTAGATACATACTGATTATCAAAGATGTTTTAATCAAAATTATAAATATTATTTTTCAGGGTTGCTTTGACAAAGCTATTCAATATTTAGATAAACATAGTCTTTAAATTCCGATAGTAGCAGGCGCAGTTCCGTTAAGAATAAAATAGCATGGATAAATGAACTGTTTCACAAATGATATCGGATATGTTCCTTACGTCGTAACTACAATCCCCTTCCCTTTCATTAATGTGACCTACCGAATTAGACTATTTACCGGGTTACACTAATGTCCTGACAATGTCCTGACAAAGTCCTGACAGACATGAAAATGCTAACAACTTTTTTATTATTTGAAGGATTTACTTGAAATTTGGAATCAAGCAAGATGAGAACTTATATTTAATAAATAAATTAAAAAAAAAATAAAAAAATATTTTTAAGAGTTAGAAAACTTGACCTGACCAATTTGACTTTGAAACTACTAATGTCCTGACCGATGTGAAACGGCTAAAAATGTTTTATTATTGACAGAATAGACTTCAAATTCGATACCAAGGAAGAATAATACATTTAATACAAAAATATAATAAAAAATAAGAAAAAAAAATATTTTTAGAGTTAGAAAGCTTGACCTGACCAACTACGTACTCCTGTGACTAATGTCCTGACCGATGAAAAATGCAAATAACTTTTTTGTTCTTTGAAGGTTTTACTTCAAATTTGATGTCAAGGAAGATTCTAACGTTGAATACAGAGATATAAGAAAAAATATTAAAAAAACTAATTTTAAGTGTTAGAAAACTTGACCTGACCAACGTCGACTCTGCACTGACTAATGTCCTGATCAATGTAGAAAATGTTAATAACTTTTTTGTTATTGAAAGAATTGACTTAATTATAGATCCTTACCAAGGAAAATTATAATATTCATAATAAAAGTTTATGAAATTATGTTATTTTTTTTTAAATGTTACAAAACTTGACCGGACCAACTTGATCTTTATATCATGATGAATGTCCTGACCGTTCAATAACTTTTTTGTTATTGAAAGGGATATAATTAAGTTTTATATCACTGAGAAAAGTTATATGTGATTAGAGATGCTGTAGATACTAAGTAAATGCACCTTTTGTACATTTAATATGAAAGGATTATAGAGATGTAAAGAATGCAATTAAGTCCAAAGACAGTGACATGAATAATCAACATTTATTCACACATACATTAATTAAAATTAACACAAATTGGAGTGTTTACTTAACTATATTTTTCTTATTTATTTCACTCATAATTTTTTGTTTAGTTAAAGAGGGATTAAACATGTCAAATAACATAAACATGATAAATATCTTATCTAAATAAGGACAGGAAATGGGCTTCTTTTGATGTCAATATATTGTTTTTACAAGCATTCAAAGTAGAATTATGTTAGAATCACACAGAAATATAATTTTATTATGTTACTGTCTTTTGCCTTTCTTATACACATATATTACGAATAACAAAAAGTGCATCCAAGTTCTTTCTTTACTATGTTTAAATTAAAAAAAATCTATATAATATAAAGAATTAAGTATATTCTGTCTTAAGAGAGAGAGAAAAAAGCCCAGTTATATAATATTTGTCTTTTCTTCATCATTCAGGACATTGGTGAGGTCAAGTTTAAAACATTTTTTTTTACATGCTTATACCAGAGACATATGTGTATATATGTCTCTGCTTATACCAAGTGTTGTAATCTTCCCTGCTACCTAACTTGGTAATATCCCAATAAATAACAAAAAGGTTATTGATATCTATATAACGGTCAGGACATTCATCATGACAAATATCAAGTTGGTCAGATCAAGTTTTCTAACGTTTCAAAAAATAAAACAAAATAAAAAAATTCAGCGGGTTTTTTTCTCTCATAAATTCCTATATTTACTGCTATCATCTTCCTTGGTAAGGAACTTGAGTCATTTTTTTTTAATAATAATAAGTTTTCTGCATTGGTCAGGACATCAGTCAGAGCAGAGTCGACGTTGGTCAGGTCAAGTTTTTTAACTCTTTAAATTAATTTTTTTAATCTTTTTTTTGCATCAATATATTTAGTATTATAATCTACCTTGACATTAAATTTGAAATCCATACATTAAAGAATAAAAAAGTTTTCGGCATTTTCTACGGTTTCTTTTCTACATTGGTCAGGACATTAGTCAGTGCAGAGTCGACGTTGGTCAGGTCAAGTTTTCTAACACTTAAAATTAGTTTTTTTAATATTTTTTCTTATATCTCTGTATTCAATGCTAGGATCTTCCTTGACATTAAATTTGAAGTCGAACCTTCAAAGAACAAAAAAAGTAATTTGCATTTTACATCGGTCAGGACATTAGTCACGGGAGTACGTAGTTGGTCAGGTCAAGCTTTCTAACTCTTGAAAATATTTTTTTTCTTATTTTTTCTTATATTTTTGTATTAAATGTATCAATCTTCCTTGGTATCGAATTTGAAGTCTATCCTGTCAATAATAAAACATTTTTTAGCCGTTTCACATCGGTCAGGACATTAGTAGTTTCAAAGTCAAGTTGGTCAGGTCAAGTTTTCTAACTCTTAAAATTTTTTTTTTATTTTTTTTTTTATTTATTTATTAAATATAAGTTCTCATCTTGCTTGATTCCAAATTTCAAGTAAATCCTTCAAATAATAAAAAAGTTTTTAGCATTTTCATTTCTGTCAGGACTTTGTCAGGACATTGTCAGGACATTGTCAGGACATTAGTGTAACCCCTATTTACCTGATTTTTTATCACATAAGCAACACGACGGGTGCCTCATGTGGAGCAGGATCTGCCTACCCTTCCGGAGCACATGAGATCGCCCCTAGTTTTTGGTGTTGTTTGTGTTGTTTATTCTTTAGTTTTCTATGTTGTGTCATGTGTACTATTGTTTGTCTGTTTGTCTTTTTCATTTTTAGCCATGGCGTTGTCAGTTTGTTTTAGATTTATGAGTTTGACTGTCCCTTTGGTATCTTTCGTCCCTCTTTTGATACATACATGCATGTTTTTACTTACACCATTTCATAAAACTTTAGATACATACTGATTATCAAATAATCTTTAATCAAAACTGTTTAATATTATATTTCAGGGTTGCTATGACAAAGCTATTCAATATTTAGAAAAACATAGTCTTTACATTGCGATAGTAGCAGGCGCAGTTCCAGTATTTCTGGTAGGTGTAAACGAATTAATTCCTACAATATATCATTCTATATAACAAGAAAGAAAATTGAGAATGGAAATGGGAAATGTGTCAAAGAGACAACAACCCGAACAAAGAACAAACAACAGCCGAAGATCACTAACTGGTCTTTCATACAGCGAGAAGCAAAATGCTGACGAGTTGGTTTTTTTTTGTTATTTTTTTTTTTTTTTTTTTTTTGTATTTTTTGGGTTTTTTTTTGTTCTTTGTTCTATTCTGCTTTGTTTTGTCCCCCCCCCCCTTTGTTTATTATAACACAGATAACAGTATACTTCAAACAACAACAATAATAGTATTTGTAAAAGTTGTGGTTTTTTTTCATATGGTTATCAATATGAAAATAAGATATGTGTTAGGATATAGCGTGATTTTAAGCCAAAATAAATTCACAAAAAGCTGAACTCAGAGAGAAAATAAAACCGGAAACCTTAATAAAGATATAATGAAAAGCTCAAACACATCAGACGAATAACAACTATCATATTTCTGACTTGGTACAGACATTTTCTTATGTAGAAAGTGGTGAATTAAACATTGTTTTATAGCTAGCTTAACCTCTCGCTTGTATAACAGTCGTATAAAACAACGATGTATGAACAAAACAAACAAACAGGCATAATAGGCAAAAATGTAAAAAAAAATGGATACAGCAGTCAACATTGTGTTATAATCTTAATCACTATAAAACAATCAAATATGTAACAAAGAAGCACAAAAAGGCATATGCATGCCAAAGAATGTTAGCAAATATGAAAGACAAGGATAAAAGAATTAATCAAAGCACAAGAACACAATGACGGGATGAATAAGTACAGAGTCATGTTATATGTAACAAAGAAGCACAAACATGCATAAAGATGAAGTACATTAGCAAACTGAAATACAAGAATACAATTTGTACCATAGAACAATAACAATAGGAATTGCTAACAATGTTCATAATTGTTCTTTCATACTCCTCTTGTTCCTTGATTTTCAAAGCAGTATGTTCGATAAGGTCCTAAAATGGCCCCCTTTTTTAGCTTAAATTTCAAATTCGTATTTATTGACCAATATCACGATAAATTATAGATAATACATTGACTACATAGGATATAAGCCATTTTGTTGAAATATTTACGTTTCTGCGTTTCATTATGATGTCACAAGTTGTACTCTTATTGATTTTTGTCGAAAAAAACAATAAAAATGGGTAAATTTCCATAGATTTTTGGACAGGAAACAAAGAGCGCATACGTCGATAATAAAGATCTTTTAAAATAATGTTTGTGAAGACATTTCGCATGTCTTATTTGAATATTAAGCTTGTCGACGCCTGCGCTTTATGTTTCCTTGTCCTTTATTTGGTTGAAATCCAGCTGATTTTGTCAAATATCAGCAAAATCCCCTATCTTGAACTTTTTGGGATGTAAAAATCAATGTGTTAGAATTAAACTTTGACAAAAACAGTTCTGTTTAACTTTCTCACATGTTTTTAAGGCAACTTAAAATGATTATTGTCTTCTAACTATGAACTTTATAATTGGGGCCAAATATGGCCCTTAACGAACTTACTCCTTTAAATCATCATTCCTACATGACATAATAAAAAAGTACTGAGATACATTGGTATAAATTTTATTTTTGTTCTTATATAAATAAAACAATGAATTCTATATAAATGATATATACATTTTTATAAATTGCTCTTTTTTCTATTGCAGATAGCTGGTATTGTTATATCGTTTTATCTTTGTGCCAATGTAAATCCGGACGATGAGGATGACGACGATGACGACGATGGACAAGAGGCGGAAGTATGAAGTTATACTCATGAATAAACAACTTCCGTCCGATTTCTTAAAATCCTTCTCAAAGTGCCATATATGGAGATGCATATGATAGACACGTGAGACAAAATACCAAAGACGACGTTTCCGGTCGAAGCTACTCTATTGAACTGTTAAGTCGAGGCTAGAAATTGTTGGAATAACCCATACCACGTGACAATCGAAGACATTGAGCCCTTTCACTGTATTGTTGCATTTCAATAGGGATATGCCTCAATAAATATGTTTTAACGCGTTTCACGTTTGGCGCGAATTTGCACCCACATTTAATATAGGGCATACAAAAATGCTTGATGACCACGTCACAGCGCTTTATCCGTTTATTTAGTCCCATCTCTTTGCAGAATATTTTTGCATTACTGCTAATATACACTGTGAAGAATTGTTTATTCAAAACAGATGAAATCTGTAAATTGTAATTATCCTGTATTTTCCCTTTTCTTTTAACTCAATGTGACAGGTAGAGCAAGTGCAGGCCGTTTTTTTTCATTTGAAAGAAAACGTCTCAGCATCAATTAGTATAATATAAAACATGTAAATTGATAAAGTATATTACAATGTGTTATCGTTTATTAGTTATCAATATATTTCTTTCAAAATTGTCAGTATATTTTAAATTGCTTGTTCCTTTATATGAAGTTACTATATCAGCAAAATTGCCATTTTAGTCAAGTAATGTATTGCTTTGCTTTTATGATATGGATATATACATGGTACCTCATGAAAGGTTGTTATTGTACATGTATTTGTGCAATGTATAGTTGGAAAGTGTGAAAAGAATTTCGATATAACTTCAGTAAATAGTTTGCTTGTAGAATGCATGATTTATGAGTTATAGATATTTTTAGCAAATACCCAAAAACAATTCTTGCTTTCTCAATGTAGTTCGAAGATTTATATATGAACACTCTGAGTAACAAGTTATGCAGTTATTGAAGAAGCAAACACATTATTATGCCAAATTTTCATATGTAAATAATTTCATTTATATAAATATCACCAAAAAACAGTTAGTTAGATGAATCAAAACTTTTGCCCTATTAATTTTATAGAAGCGTTTTGAATTCCACAATGTTTGGAAAAGGCTTTACTTTTTTTTTTAACTATATGAAATCCTTTTTAACTAATAAATTAATCCTTGTATACTTAAATATTTAAGAGTGTACTATTCATTATTATTTCTATCTAATTTTAATATTAATCATCATTTTTCATTGCATTATTTTAGTAAGAAATTCATTTTTAAATTGAGTTGTTGATATTTGCGAGTCAAATACAAATATAACTGTATATTTTCCTTTGTTGTTATAGAAATTGATCATGTAAGAAGTGAATATTATTGTTTTGAAGTGAAATATTGCAAAGCAGCATTTTTATTACAATTCTGTGCAATAAAAGGAGTGATTGAATGAATGGTAGAATGTATTGAATGATTGATGTTTAAAAGCGATTTGTAATTCCTATGGTGATTTGTCATGTTATGGTGTATCTCACATTATGTTTTACTGCATGTAATTTTAAATCAATGTGCAATGTTTATATCTGATGGGACCAATTGTCATTTTAACACATTTTAACATTATGTTACAAGATTTTGGTTTTAAATGTTTTATCACATCATCAACATTTTATGTAGAAACTGGTTCCTATTGATTGTTTTGTTATACTGTAATACAGTATTTTTTTTTATTATTTTACTATTATGTGTTTTTGTAAATAATTCTACAAGAAATATTAAATATTTTGTATTACATGGGTTATATTACAAGCGATACCAACTAAGAGTTTTCAGTTGATAAAGTATGCGGTTTATATAAAAGAGGGGCGAAAGATACCAGAGAGACATTCAAACTTAAAGCTCGGACACACCATGGCTAAAAAAAAGACAAACAGACTAATACCTTTGGTTTTCCCGTTCGAATGGTTTTACACTAGTAATTTTGGGGCCCTTTGTAGCTTGTTGTTCGGTGTGAGCCAAGGCTCCGTGTTGAAGGCCGTACATTGACCTATAATGATTTACTTTTAAAAGATTTTTTTTGGATGGAGAGTTGACTCATTGGCACTCACACCACATCTTCCTATATATAATAATTATATATAAAGGTTTTGCTTAAATTTCAATATTTGCCTTATGGAAAAACAGTAAAAACAGTCAAAGTTACAAGACTTAGAATTTGGTATTCCAGGACATTTTAAATAAAAACAAAAATGCTACGACTACTTGTCCGGTAATGCGTTCAAGCACAAAACATACTCCAGCACTTGTGATTACATGACATTATTTGCTATGCAATATGCGCACGTTTCGCACGTGTAATTTTGTCCGGATTTCTGAACTTGCCCCAATTTATATTTATCTTTGAATTCGTTAAATTTGTTAAGACTTTTATTGGTCTACATAAGATTATCAGTGGTGCTCGAATCAAAACAGTCGGAAGGGTTGATAAAATAACGTTGTGAGGTTATACCACTCTGGTTTTGCGTGGTGTTTCTCAAACCTTAGTAATTCGAATCAACATTTCATAAAAAGTAAATTTAGATAAAAATAATGTAACAATATAAATTCGAATGTAACTGGCAAACATTACCAAGTTAAATAGCGGATGAAAAAAAGCATTCCAATGTCAGTTTATTCTTACAGAAAAAAAGTAATAATAAAACGACAGCAGAGGGTTGCATATTTTTTGCAAATTAAGGCTGGAAAAGTTTACCGAGGTTAAAATCTAAAAAATCTGTTAAGAAGACAAATCAAGGCCACAAACAAAAACCGAGTGAGTTGCAAGGATTCCAACAAGGAGCGAGACCAAGTGTGTAGACAGGGTAAACGTCTCCTGATATGTATGCTTCTTCTGCAATACAAATCCACACTCAGTCAAAATGTCACAATCGGTAAAGTTATTTTGTAGACGAAACGCGCGTCTGGCGTATACATAAAATTTAGTCCTGGTATCTATGATGAGTTTATTTACAACCACTGGGTCGATGCCACTGCTAGTGGAGATTTATTTCCCTGGGGGTATCACAAGCCCATTAGTCAGCGTTTGTGCTGACAAGAATTATCATTGATATGGTTATATTTATCAATTAACTGTTTACAAAATTTTGAATCTTTTGAAATACTAAGGCTTTTCTACCTCAGGCATATATTACCTTAGCTGTATTTGGAAACACTTAGGAATTTGGGATCTCAATGCTCTTCAATTTCGTACCTTATTTGGCTTTTTTAACTGTTTTGGATTCGAGCGTCACTGATGAGTCTTTTGTAGACGAAACGCGCGTCTGGCATATATATAAAATTTAGTCCTGGTATCTATGATGATTTTATTTACAAATAAAACTACTATTCTGGTGTATTAAGATCGAAGAGGGGGAAAGGATATCCTTGTGAATTAATAAGCATGTTTTTTTTGTATCGGTCAACCATTTTGTAATAGTGGTTGTTAACTTTTGAACTGTCTATTTTGTCTTATTACTCTGTTGGGACAATGTTTGTGTAAGGAGCATGCACCTGTTAAAAAAATCAATAAAGTGTGAACATGCACGAATGTAACGTTTCAAATAAGATGGAATAGAATGTATGTTACTGATAAGATATGGGAAGTTGACAATTTGAAAGTTGTATCATCACGTTAGTCAGAGATCCCAAGTTGAAATCGTCCATCTGTATCAATATCGAGAAAAATATCAAGATATTAGATAGACCTTTTATGTGATTATCATCGATGATGACAGACCTTTGTACTTTATCTACTTGATTATCTTTTGAGTTTATCATATGATTAGAGACTTTCCATTTTGAATTTTCTAGGCGTTCGGTATTTTTGTGAGTGAATTGTTTTTACTTCAGATTTTAGAATTTTCTAAGAATACACATCTGTGCAAGTCCGACCAGTCAAAGAGGTTTTATTTTATCAGCAACACTGAATTTTGGCGTTGATTGCTATTCAAATAGAAAATAGAATTAAGAATGAACTTTCGTTGAAAGAGAGATTTAAAATATAAATTCCATATGGTCTGTAAGGATATGCATGTAATTAGAACTGCTCTTAACCTGTTGGAAACTAAATAACAGAAAGTGGGCGAAATTTAATGCAAGACTTTAGCAGCAGATGTCATTACAACCTGAGCGTACAAAAAACCGAACTCTAAGGAAAATGGAACACAGAAAGTGACTAAGTCCCATTACAAAACCAAACCCATGGAACAAATGGAAAGCAATTGCTATATGCAGGAATTGATACATGTATTTGCTTATATAGCAAATTCTTGATTAAACCTGGTTTAATACCTAGCTAAACCTCTCTGTTATATGACAACCGCAAAAAAAAAATCCATTACATAGAAAATGGTTTTAGTCAAAATTTTAGATAGTACTTGAAGCACAAGGTTTGTCGGATGTTGCGATTACAATTAAAAAATGGACGAAAGATACCAAAGGGACAGTCAAACTCATAAATCTAAAACAAACTGACAACGCCATGGCTAAAAATTAAAAAAGACAAACAGAAAAACAATAGTACTAATGACAAAACATAGAAAACTAAAAAATAAACAACACGAACCCCACCAAAAACTAGGGGTGATCTCAGGTGCTCCGGAAGGGTAAGCAGATCCTGCTCCACATGTGTCACCCGTCGTGTTGCTTTTGTGATTACAAATCCGGTAAATAGTCTCATTCGGTAGGTCCCATTCATGAAAGGGAAAGGGATTGTTGTTACGACGTAAGGAACATATCCGATATCATTTGTGAAACGGCTATTCCATAACGGTCAACCAACTCGTGATGGCGTCCGTAAAATTTACGAACAAGATAAATGTTAAATGGATGTCGACAAAATGGCTGAGTTAGAAAACTCATGAAAGTTGAGTTGAACGGCTATCTTGGTCGCAAAAATACTGAACAGTCTGTATCGGTTAGAATTATATAAAAGAATAAAATGATGTGGTATGTTTGCTAGTAAGACAACTACCCACCACAAAGCATGAAGTATTTGTAAGAACTGATTGCAAGGAAGTTGGTCTCGTGTACACAAAAAACAACTAAAACAATGGCAGCCCAGAATCTGTTTCAAAATAAATTTTAAATTTTTAAAGTGTAGAGCAGTTTTTAGTTCATACATGTTATTGTATCTAATTCTATAGAGACACTTATATTTACATGTACTAGTTTTTATCATATCGACCTGATTTATAAAGATTCTTTTTAACCTGTCCTCTACAATGTCTAATAGAAATGATATTAGCAAATTATTTGGATCTTTCGATAGGAGAAAAAAAATGGTTAATATGGGAAAAAAAGATTTAAAATTATTTGGTTTTTATATGCCCTTTCTTCATATTTGAACCGATAAAAATAACTATGTGCAGCTAAAAACCGCTGTCAGAATTCAAAATCAGCGTTATAATTTTCGAAAAGTTAAATTGTATAGAAATCAATGGCATGCATATATTTATGTTTCAAAATTTGATAATTATTTTTAAAATGTGTTTAAGATAAAAAAAAAAAAAAAAAAAAGAAAAAAAAAGAATAAAGAAAAGAAAAGAAAAAAGAATAAGAAATAGTAAATATCGAAATTTTATCACACAAAAGTAATAAATGTGAATTCAAATTTAGTGGAACATGCAACCATCATGATTTTAATTAAATTTCTTAGTTATATTAATAAAGGCAACAATAATATACCACTGTTCAATAGTCACAAATCGTTCAAGCGAAAACAAACCCTGTTGACAACCAATACCGAAGGAAACAACTATAGTGGGAACATGTTTAACCCCGCCACATTATGTATGTATGTGCCTGTCCCAAGTCAGGAGCCTGTAATTCAGTGGTTGTCGTTTGTTTATGTGTTACATATTTGTTTTTTGTTCATTTCTTTTTATACATAAATAAGACCGTTAGTTTTTTTCGTTTAAATTGTTTTACATTGTCATTTCGGGGCCTTTTATAGCTGATAATGTGGTATGGGCTTTGCTCATTGTTAAAGGCCGTATGTTGACCTATAGTTGTTAATTTCTGTGTCATTTTGGTTTCTTGTGAACAGTTGTCTCTTTGGCAATTATACAAAATCTACTTTTTTTTAAGTACACATTTTTTTCTGTTCGGATTTAGGATTTAAGCAGCAATGTTGACCCTAAATTACTTCTACTTGAAAGTTTTGACAGATGTTTTATTAAGGACAAGTGTCTTGCAAGTGTTAGACCAAGTATTAGTTTTTCTTATCCAAATACAAGAAAATGTCAATAGATTTATCCATAAATAATCCGGCCTGCTGCTTCATTTTTAAAAATTGCAAAGGATTCGAAGAGAACAGAAAAAGGTCATAGTAAAAAGACTCTGTTTAGATAATTATTATCTTTTTTTATAATTTTTTTAACAGATTTTACACTTTCTTCTTCTATTCATTTAAGAAATAAATATTGATGTGTCACTGATCTTTTAAAACAAGAATTAAGAGTGCTCAATAACGGTGTATTGGATTGGCCTTCCATTTGTTTTATTCGAGTTCCTCTGAGTCTTATGATGTAGAAGAAAAGTGCGTATGACGTATCAAAGTTCAAGCCTGGTATTTTTGGTGAATTTAGAATATTCTAATCTTATAATTTTCCAAAGTATTTTCTAAGATATAGTTCCGCTGCAATGGCTTTTAATTTTTCTGTTTGTTTGTACATTCTATTCTTGATCAAAGAGTTCTTTATACTAAAGAGATTCTCACAAAGTATCAGAATATCCTAACATGTGTATTGTTACATCCATTAATGTCCATTAATGGATGTGCTGTGAACCTCCATTATAATATCACATTTCAGCATCAACAGTATATTCCATCTATGACCTAAATATTCAGTTAAATCGTACCATTCCTAAATTACAAAATCAATATAAAAGTTTGGTTAAAAGCCATTATTTGCAGACTTGTTGCTATCAAGATGTAATCTTTTGATTTCGTAAAAAGTCAAGCATTTTCATATAGATTTAAGCAATAAAGAAATGCGAAATGAGACATATTTCCAACATTCAAAAAGCGAAAACGTATGCTTATCGCACCGTAGTCTAATTCTTAGTTATGTTACTATGATATTTCAATTTGTTCTGTCATTGCATTTGGAAGTGATGTAGTACTAAGTATCTGAATCAACAAATTAATACTGCATCTAGCAAGATTTGAAGAAAATATTTCAACATAATTATTTAAAGAGAAAAGAGAGTTAATCAAATAAATATTAATCATAGGTAGACATCGTTAAATGGTGATTTATCTAATAGATTATATGTTCAATTGATACGTTGAATGGGTTCTTTATATACTACTGCCATCATAATGGTAACCACTTTGCTCCACAGCTTGTACTTCTATTGATGTCAAACAATTTTGACATACACACTTTTTTATCATTTTCTTCGATTCATGTTTGTTTTCACTTTTCTTTCTTTCTGTTTTCCGTTTGAAATTTGATAATCGGTAGTCATCTTTACTCATGTCTGTTCTTTTTAAAATACTTTGAGAACTCTTAGTTTTTATTTAATGGAGCTTCTTTGTTTACTATCAGCCAAACATTAGTCAGTGCCTCATTAATTTGATCATTATGTGATTACAGGATAAGCGTAATGGGAAGGAATGTCTATCGTAAATATTTAGTACTTTATATATTTGATTTAAACTTTTATGTTTCGTTTTTTGTACGTAATTGAAATCCTTATCTTCCTTTTTTATTTTTAAAGTACTTTTCAATAGCAAATTTATCTTATTTTTTTCAGACTTTGAAAATGCTCAACCAAACTGGGTTTTTTTTCTTCTCATAGCTGTCTGAAACATTAAAAACGTATCTATAATACTAAAAAGACGAGGTCCAATTTGTCAGCCGTCATCACGTAAAATCAACGAATCAAAGAATTCAACTTTATATACAACTAATATAGTACAAAGGTGTAGATTAAAAATTACATCACTCCAGGTCCTTTTGTTTTCCACGTAATTAACATTGCCAATAATTAAGAAGTTCCGGGTCGAGTCCGATACCGATACCAATAGTATATTCACCTGTTACCTTATCTGTACGTACTGCATCTGAAAGGCGCACCACCAAACGGTGTATTCAGGATTAATATGCTATATACACGGGTCATAATCACAGGGTTGACACTACTAAATTGTCAAATTGTTACCTATTGTAGTATTTTAATCAGTAAAACTTTCTAAGAGGTAAACAATACGAATACTAAAAATCTGGACTAAAAATAAGGCGTATAGGTACAGTTTTCAATTTGTCAGCGGGTATGACGTTAAACAACGAATCAAAGAATTCAACTTTATTTATAACTAATATAGGACAAATCTGTTGATTAAAAAATACCCCATTCCAGGACCTTTTGTCACGTTTCCAAATAATCAATATTACCAATAATTGATAAGTTCCAGTTCGACGGGTTCAAACAGAAAGATTTGAAAGCAGAGAAAACTGTGTATCTTAAAATCGGCATTCTCAATATACTATAAGGTCAACAGTGAACGGGAGAACCTTTTCGTTCTCCTTTTCCTGTGATATTACCTGAAAAACTCAAAACCTAATATATGTGGTAACTTGAACCCAACCTAAGTGTGGTATTCAATATGTGGGACAGACGGGACGAGAGTATTTCAGAAGAAATCAAGAACATCTGTACCGCTTTTGTAGACCCAAAAAATTCAAAAGTTTAGTATATCAGCATTTAGATAAGCATAATCATAATCTGAAATATATAAAATTCCAACCGCTCGAAACCGTTCAAAAACAACCAGGAGAATCACACAAGCAATTTGAAAAATCACGCGAAGTTCGCGAATTGTTTTGGATAAAAAGCTAATCCTCTCGGTCTAAATGATAAAATATTAGGGCTCATATCGATGTCATTAATATTGTTGATAAACGACTTAGAAATAATAGGTCTCATGGTAAACGCAAGAACCGCAATCAACGTATTAAACATCGTATAAATTATATGATCTGTTATCTATAATAAAGAATAATGGCAGACATCAAGTATTATGCAAACTGGGTCAGATACCTATAAGTAAATTATATGCTATTTTTCTTGAGTGTGATAAAATTTCTTTTTTTAGCCCATTTTATGAATACACCCGTATTATTACAGCCTTTTGTCATCACAGGCTTTTTCCTATTATTGATAAACCTGAAAATCGTAAACGACATTTTCTCAAATTAAAATATATAAATAGAGGTATTGATTTTATTAATTTGTCTAGCATATTCAATGACTCTTCTGTCTATAGCTTAATACCTCCATATTTTGATAATATAGAACAACCCATTATTTCGTATTCTTATAAAAAACCGAGCAGAAATTTGATTTTCAATTATACGTCAATTACAACAGACGTCAATATAGAAAATAATGTTCCTTCCACTTGAGATTGCGAAACATCTAGTTTTAAATATGTTCCCTATGGTCATGTTATCACAGGAGACCTCAACATAGTCGATGACCGTGAAGTCATAACTTTTCTAAAGAAAGGACCGAAATACCGTCCTCCATCTACAATAGATTGGAAACAGTGTCGTCAGGTCATTAAAGACGCTCTGTCTGCCTGTTGTAAAAATTGGTGCAAACGTGAAAAATCCGATAAAAAATCTTTAGACAGTTATTTGAATAAAATTATGAATACTGTTGATATTCGAATATCTCATTTAGAAAACAATTCTGAAATTAATAATAGGAACCATGATATACCCATTTCTAGAATAAAATACAAACTCAAGGTACTCGCAGAGCGGTTTGTGTTCGTACCGGCAGACAAGGCAGCAAATAATGTAGTGGTGGTGTGACGCATATACTACACGAAAGTTCTTCAAAACGAAATAATAAATTCCTCTACATTCAGGTCAGTGCGCACCACAGAGAGTCAAATCGTTAACAAGCATACCACTGCCACTGCCCAGCTTAAAGCATCTTCCGAACATTTGAAAGTCCCTACCATGTACTGGTTACCGAAATTACACAAAAAACCATTTAAATTCCGTTTCATCTCCGCTTCGAGTAAGTGTTCTACTACTAATCTATCAGTGCTTCTAACCACCTCCCTTACTACTATCAAAGAACTGGTTATTAACTTTTGTAATAAAGCTTATGAAAATAATGGTATTAATTATTTTTGGAGTGTTAAAAATTCTTTAGAGGTTTTAGATAAAATACATGCTTTCAATGGTCCTTACAATTCTGTTGACAGTTATGATTTTTCTACTCTGTACACTACACTTCCACTTACTTACTTACTTAATCCTCTTCGTGCATACTTGCACATGAGGCCACTACCAACGCCCTCCACTGTTGCCTGTCTTGTGCCTTTCTTTCGGCTTCTCACCATGTCATTCCCATGGCTCTTAGTTCGCTTTCTATTGTACGTCGCCATGTCTCTTTAGGTCTCCCTCTCTTTCTTTTCCCCTCTGCTGGTGTCCAACGAAGAGCTATCCTTGTGATGTCATGTTTGTCTTTCCGTAGAACATGGCCTATCCATTTCCATCGCCTTTCTTTAATTTCAACTCTGATGTCTCGTTGTAAGGTTAGGGTGTGTAGATCTTTATTACTGATGGTTTTTGGCCAGAAGATCTTGCAAATTTTCCGAAGACATGTATTGTGGAAAGATGACAGTTTGTTGAAGTCAGATTTTATAACCCTCCATGACTCTGCACCATATAGCAAAACTGATTTTACATTACTATTATATATTTTGATTTTTGTGGACCTGGATATTGATGTTGTTTTCCATACTGTTCGTAATCTGCAGAAAGAAGTTCTGGCTTTGTTGATCCTTGCCATTATATCTTTGCTAGTGCCGTTGTCCTGGCTGATGTTAGTACCTAGATAAGTAAAATTTTCCACTTCTTCTATGTTGTCTCCTTTAAGTGTTATGGGTTGTTTACTAGTTTTTTCATTAAGGCTAATTATCTTTGTCTTTTGCGCATTTATCTTTAAACCTACAGATAGAGCAGTGTCATGTAGTCTTGATGTTTTGTTCTGCATGTTTGCTCTAGTTGTTGATAAAAGGCATATGTCGTCTGCAAAATCTAGATCTTCTAAGATTGTGTTCATCGACCATCTTATTCCAGTTACTCTATTGCCTAGTGTTCTTCTCATGCACCAGTCGATGACAATGAGGAAAAGAAGGGGAGAGATGACGCATCCTTGTCTTACTCCAGATTGTACATTAAACCAGGTGGATTGGGTTCCATTGTGTAGGACACAGCATCTGTAGTTGTTGTAAAATAGTTTGATCATGCTAATTATTTTCTCAGGTATGCCATACGATCTCATTATGTCCCACATGCTGTTTCTGTCCAAGCTATCAAAAGCCTTTTCAAAGTCCACAAAGTTTATGACGATGTTGTGTTGCCATTCTATGCACTGCTCAATGATGTTTCTGAGTGTGAATATGTGGTCACTGCACCCTTTATTGGCTCTAAAGCCTGCTTGTTCATTCCGCAGGGTGTCATCTAAAGCATCTACTATTCGCTTGGCAATAACTCTCAGGAAAACTTTTGCAGGTACAGACAGTAGAGATATACCTCTCCAGTTGTTGCAATTTTTCGTGTCACCTTTCTTGGCAAGTTTAACTAGTAGTCCTCTTCCCAGTCTTCAGGTATAATTTCATCCTCCCATATTTTGCTAAATAGTGTTTGCAGTATTGATGCTGTTGTTTCCACATCTGCCTTAAGGAGTTCTGCACTGATGTTGTCTACTCCAGCTGATTTACTATTTTTTAGCTTGCATAATGCTTTCTTTATTTCACCAAGTTCAATTTTTTCTTCTGATATATCAATTTCGATCTTGTCTTCGGTGTTATCAAATTGAGCTGGTTTGTCTGGTGGTTCTCTGTTCAGAACTTCCCGAAAGTGCTCTGCCCATCTTTCAAGTTTCTGTGCTTCTGATGTTATTACCTCTCCATTCTTGCTTAAAACTGGTGTGTCATTGTTGTTACTTTTACCACATAGCTGTTTAGTGATCTTATATACAGTACTTAGTTCTCCATGTTTGCATGCCTCTTCTGCTTCATTTGCCAATCCTTCAATGTATTGTAATTTGTCTTCTCTAGCTTTTTTCTTAACTTCTTTATTTAGCTCTGAGTATTCTTTTTGAAGCTTTTCTTTCAACCTTTCTGATCTTGCCTGATTGCACTTGCTTTTTGTAGATCTTCTCTTTTCAATAACATTCCAGGTTGCATCTGAAATCCACCTTTTCCTTGTACTGTCTCTAATTCCAAGTACATTTTCAGCTGTATCGTTAAACATAGTTTTTACTTTGTTCCAATGTTCGTTTAGATCGGGACCAATGTTGTCGTGGTTTTCACTGATAGTGTGTAGTGTTTGGTATTGGTTTCTTATGCTGATGTTGAATTTTTGTCTTATCAGATTGTCTTTGAGGCGGTGTATGTTATATATTTTTCTGTTATGCTGTGGTCTGGCTACCTTTCTCAGTTTAAGTTTAATTTTCCCAAGTAGAAGGTGGTGGTCACTTCCACAATCGGCTCCCCTTTTGACACAGACATCCATCAGAGACTTTCTCCATCTTCCATTTATAATTATGTGGTCTATCTGGTTTTGGTCCCTGCCATTTGGTGAATTCCATGTAAGCTTGTGAATGTCCTTGTGTGGAAATAAGGAACCTCCAATAACTAGATCATTCAAGCCACATAAATCTACTAAAAGTCCACCATTTTCATTGCATTCTCCACATCCATGTCTGCCCATTATTCTTTCCTTAAATGAGTTATCTACCCCAATCTTTGCATTTAGATCACCAATTACAAGACATAAATCATGTGCTGGTACTTTACTGATAAGGGATTGTAATTTGTCATAAAACTTATTCTTGTCTTGTGTGCTGGTGGTTTGTTCCACAGGATTGTGCAAGCGTCTAGTGTGGTTAGAGCCATAGGCTCTCTATCACCGCTAGCTAGCCTGCATTGCAGGTGAAAAGAAAGCCGAGTGCGTAAGTCTTTCTGCCAGTACATAGCCTCTACACTATTCAAGACTTCTACAATGCCTCCTCGCGACAGCACATGGTAACTAGGATCTAGCATTCTAGGCATTATTGTAGAGGATCTCGGAGCAGCAAGGGCCCCAGAGATGCAGTGTGTAGGCCCATCGGCGTATGGACACGCCCTTACACTCATCAACCTTGTCCCAACTATGGGTAAATAGTACCACTGCCTTGTGGTTTGATCTTGGAAGATCAAAGGCTATGGGAGCAGACCCAGAAAGAAAAGCTGGAAAGATGGAACTCATCAGCCATGGCAGGCAATCGTCTATGGGAAAGAACACCCAGACAGCAAAACTCCGCCCTACAGGAAGTAGGTTTCTCGCATGGCTAATCACCAGGCAGAGTAAAAAGAAGCTGATTACGGAAAACACACCAAAAGAAACACTGAATTGCGTGAACGAGGACATACGTCATACAGATGACCCAATGAATGTGTCTAGTGAAAGCAGAAATGCAGCTAGGGGCAAGAAGTGTGGACTCTTAACGCCAAAAAATGTTCTCAGCATAGGGGCATGGAATGTGCGGACCATGTATGAGACGGGAAAAACAGCACAAGTTGTCAATGAGATGAGAAGGTATAACATCAGTATACTAGGTGTCAGTGAATGCAGATGGTTAAACAACGGATCGATCTCAACGGACACAGGTGAGACCATATTGTACTCAGGCCGAACAGACAACAAACACTATGAGGGAGTTGCTTTAGTACTAAGCAAGGAAGCAAAAATAGCTCTTCTAGAATGGCAACCAGTGGATGAAAGGCTTATTATGGCAAGGTTTTACTCAAAATACTCAAAACTGTCAGTGATTCAATGCTATGCACCTACCAACGAAGCTAGTATTGAGGACAAGAATAAGTTTACACTTCCACACAATCTTATAAAGAAAAAGTTTTTGTATTTGATAAAATGGTCTTTCGAAAAATCTCATTGTAATTTTATTTGCTGTAACTCGTTTAAGGCCTTTTTCTGTAACGAAAAAGGAAAGTATGCTAGATACACTTACTGGAAATGTGAGGATATGATTGAAGCTTTAAACTTTCTGCTTGATAACATTTATGTACGTTTCGGCGATAAAGTGTATCGTCAGGTAGTAGGTATTCCTATGGGCACCAACTGTGCCCCTTTAATAGCAGATTTATTTCTATATTGCTATGAATCTCAGTTTATGACCAAACTCAGTAAAGACCCATCATTGTTACATTTGGTTGATACATTCAAAAATACCTACCGTTATCTGGATGATATTTTTTCGTTGAATAATCCAGAGTTCTCTAAATATACTTCAGAAATTTACCCAAACGAACTTACTATAACTAAATCTAACATAAACAGCAGCAGTTGTCCTTTTCTAGATTTAGACATTTCAATCTCAAACGGGAAACTTCACACTAAAATTTACGACAAAAGAGACGATTTTTCATTTCCTATTGTTAATTTTCCTTTTTTAGACGGCGATGTGCCTTTAGCTCCATCATACGGTGTTTATATATCGCAACTCGTTCGGTTTGCCCGTGTGTGTTCTGATGTCATAGATTTTAACGAACGTAATCAATGCATCACTGGTAAATTGTTGTGTCAGGGATTTCGATACCATAAATTACTTAAAACTTTTACTAAATTCTTTCATAGATACAAAGATTTGATTAGTAAATTTGGCTATACCTGTAGAAAGCTTATTAAAGATGGTATTTCTCATCCTAAATTTTATGGTAATATTGTACTTAAAGCGAGGAAATCACTATGTGATCCTTGTAAACTCATCGAACCTTTAAACAAACTTATAAGTAAGGGTTATCGTACCAATATTGTAATTAGATCTCTGAATATAGTTCACATTGGCACTAATATTAATTTTGTCATTAGCAAATTAAAACATAACTAAATTTCATTATCTTTTGAGGCGAGATGTATAGGGGACACAGCCACGTTAACTTTTATTTCTATAGAAGTCGCTCTTCACTATACTACTACCTGTCGATACATTTATTTTTGGCATTGCACAAGTCATGTCTTCTTTGACTATTAATGACGTTAAAATACTAAATCCCTGTGATGTGTTTTAGTCGATTTTAGTCTCTGATGCATGATTTTTTACTATTAATTGGTTTTGGCTTTTAACTAGCTGTCAGTAACTGCGAGTACTCTCAAATCGTATTTTCTTGTTAATTCGACCTGTTGATACTGTTTATAATGCTTTTTTGTCATTTTTTATTTATATGGATCTTGGCTGTATACCAGCTTTGATTATTTGTAATATCTTCAATTTTTCACTTATTCTTACAACATTTGTATAAACTTCAAGATTATAAAAAACCGGGTTTTTTTTTCTAAAGTGAACATTGATTGGTTAAATATTTCTCAGTGTGTTTGAATTTGTTTGATAGCCTTTTGGTCATGACTGTTTGTCTCTAATATTTAATTAACTGTGCATTTGTATTCAGATATCGCAGATCAAATTTATTCGTTCTTTGTGTAATCATACGTTTTTTGATTGAGTTAAGTCTGCTAATTGATATTTTATCGTATGTTTTTATATGTTGTGATGTTATGCTATTGTTTCAGAAAAAGGGAGAAGGTTTGGGCCCATTAAAACGTTTTATCCCGCTGCAAATGTTTGCACCTGTCCTAAGTCAGGAATCTGATGTACAGTAGTTGTCGTTTGTTTATGTAATATATACGTGTTTCTCGTTTTGTTTATATAGATTAGACCGTTGGTTTTCCCGTTTGAATGGTTTTACACTTGTAATTTTGGGGCCCTTTATAGCTTGTTGTTCGGTGTGAGCCAAGGCTCCGTGTTGAAGGCCGTACTTTAACCTATAATGGTTTAATTTTTAAATTGTTATTTGGATGGAGAGTTGTCTCATTGGCACTCACACCACATCTTCCTATATCTATGACTTTATCAGATGACAATACTAATACTAAAATAAGGCTTGCGAATAGTTATATACTTTAATTCAGTCACGGACCCGCGATATCACGGGTGTGCTCTAGTATTATAGTATATTTACAACATGTTGCAAAGTTGTCTTACCACTGTAAATGTTATATTAAAACCCCGATCGGGTTTTGTATGATATGTTGGTACCACTTGAAAGTAAAACTATATGGATGACAATTTTACTATTATGTCTGTTTGTGTTTGTCACACATTGTTGTTAATATAATGGCCTGCTATGCGACTGTCATACAAGTGAGAGGTTAAGGTAGCTATAAACACAGGTTTAATCCCCCATTTCGTACAAATGAAATATGACAGGTATTTCCATTCGTTTGATGTTTTTGAGCTTTTGAATTATTGCATTTGATAAAGGACTTTTCGTTTCGAATTTCCAAGGAGTTTGTTTTTTTTAATTTTTTTTCAATATATCAATAATATGACAAAAGCTGATCAAAACGACAATATATACACTTAAAGCCCCTCGCTGCATGATGGACCATTATTTAATTTGATTCTTGTGTATAGTTGTCTCATTTGCAATTATCATATCTTTTCATTTCTATATTATTTTTTTTTATTTACATTGTTGGCTGGATATAAAAAGAGAAGATGTGGTATGATTCTCAATGAGACAACTGTCCACAAGAGACCAAAATGGCACATATATTAACAACTATAGGTCACCGTATTGCCGTCAAAGATGTCAGAGCAAAGCCCATACCGCATAGTCAGCTATATAAGGCCCCGATATGACAATGTAAAGCAATTCAAACGAGAAAATAACGACCTTATTCATATAAAAAGAAATGGACGAATAATAAATATGTAACACATAAAAACGACAACCACTGAATTAAAGACTCCTGACTAGGGACAGGCACATACATAAATAATATGGTGGGGTTAAACATGATAGCGGAATTCCAACCCTCCCCCTAACCTGGGATAGTGGTATAACAGTACAACATAAGAACGAACTAAAAAAATCATTTGATATAGGCTTAACTATTTAGATGGATAAAAATACAAGTAGACGTGGCCGGTTACTTATACATCCCGACAACAAAAAGACAGTAGGAGCATATCTGAGTTCATTTCTGTTGTACGTTTAGTAATAATGGTACTATCAAGCTTTTGAAATTCACAATGACATTAGTAGTTGTTTTTAGGAATAAATCAAACAATCAAGTATCTTGATAATGTCAGTTTCTAAGATTTCTTTTCGTGTGAATTAGAGTGGTTTGTTTTCAAAGATGATGAATCCATCTTTAAAACCTTAAAAATATACTGTGGATTCAATATAATTCGTGGGATACCAATTTTCGTGGATTTCGTTGGTACAGACAAACCATGAAATTAAACGTTCAACGAATGACAAATTTTATGAAGGCGTGTATGCGGTCTTCGGTAAAACCACGAAATTAAATATCCACGATAATATTAGTTTTCCTGAATTCACGAAAATTAGTACCCACGAAAATAAATGAATCCACAGTATTATTATTTGGACCCTATCTTCCAATCTGTCTTTAATTTTGAAATAATTATTGTGTAAAGGGTAGATTGTACCCACAGTAACTTTTTTCTGCACAACTTTTAGGAACTTAATGCTTTTCGATTTTGTATTTGACTTGGCCTCCCAATTGTCTTGGTTCGTGTGCCGTTTGAGTAGTCTTATTTAGACGAAACGCGCATCTGTCGTATCAAATTATAAGCAGGGTATATTTGAGGTTTGTTTGAAGATTTTGGTAAAGTAATGATTCTCGCAAGGGAAAATGTAAAATAAAATGAAAGGGCGGAGAAAGGAAATATATGCTGCTCGAACTTAATACAAACAAAGGGCGATAACTGTGACACAACTTCTTGCGGGAACTTGTTCTGCCAATTCTAAATATCCTTTCACTGTGCAAGTTGTAGATCAAATGCTTTTCATGACTTTCGATTTCACAAAAAAGCTATCTTCCTGTCTACTGATATTTGTATATACGTTGCCTTTTCTCTTTTATAAAACAAATTTTGACCAATGCTTTCAATGTTTTGGGTCATTAAAGGTCGAATAAACATGAAAAAACATAGACATGGTTTTTTTTAAATTTCAATTCGGATCAACGGCTTCATAACATTAACCAATTCGGAAAGAGTGTCTACGTCTACTAGTTCGCGATAGTTGATTGTATTGCGTAACCTTCGAATGAAAGATCAACAATACCTTAACAAGAGAATAGATCTGTTCAAAGATTCACCTAAAAATATATCCATTTTGGTTGTTTGCATTTTCATTTATTTTCTTACTCGTGTAAGTCCTTTCTTGTCTACATATTCATTTGGAAGACAACACACGTCGTTTGTTTTCTCTTATTTTTAAGAGTAAATGCACATTGCGATAAAACTTGTCACGGTACTTTTGATGTTATATTTGTTATTCTCGTGGGATTTTGTCTGATGCTTGGACCGTTTCTGTGTGTGTCACATTTAAGTGTTGTGTCTTTGTTCTATTATATTTAATGCGTTTCCCTCGGATTTAGTTTGTAACCCCGATTTTGTTTTTTGTCCATGGATTTATGAGTTTTGAACAGCGGTATACTACTGTTGCCTTAATTATTCAAGTTCAACTACCCCTAAAGATAACCCCTGTGGAATTTGGTACAACGTTTTGGGATAGTTATGCACTTCTCTCGATAGTTTATTCGAATGCCATTGACGCGTCTTATGAGCACGTCTGACATACAAAGTTGCAAGTCTGGTATCTTTAATGTGTCATGTAAACGAAACAAGCATCTGGTGTATCAAATTATAAGCCTGGTAAATCTAAAATGAGTTTATAAAGGTTTTGGTGACTATTTGATACTGATAATACTGAAGTAAGTGTAAAACAGAAGGTAAAGAAAGAGATATAGCACACATACTACTCGAATTAGACACATACAAAGGGCAATAACTCTATTACGACTTCATGTCCAAACGTTTTCCAGATTTATTCATACTTACTGGAATAGCAAAATTTTGTAAAAGTGTTATTAAAACCTTTTAATACATGTGCTTAATCATGTTACTATATTTTGTACTTCCTGTCAAATATCTGTATTAATTATATATACTATTATTGCACCTTTGTTAACCATGTTCTAATGTAAATATGTAAATATGTTCATACTTTTATAGTTTGTTAAAAAATGTTGTACTAACATACCCCATGTGGGGGCTTTAGTGAAATAAAATGTCTTATGTCTTATGTCTACAGTTTCTAGTTATCCTTTTACTATGAATTGTGTTGTTATTATTATCTTATTTTGTATCTGTCGAAGTATTTTGATTTGTTTGTGGTTGCGTCTAGTGTTGTAGGTATCTGATTAGAAATAATAACTTTGATTATTTACTCTTACTAAAAGTATATTTCAATTCGTTAATTTCTATATTTCTATCTGTCCAAGAAGTAATTTCAAGCAGAATCCTCAAGTATAATTTGTGTTATAATAGTTATCAAAAGTACCAGGATTATAATTTTATACGCCAGACGCGCGTTTCGTATACATAAGACTCATCAGTGACGCTCAGCTCAAAATAGTTAAAAAGCCAAATAAATACAAAGTTGAAGAGCATAGAGGACATAATAACTTGTCCAAATTGACATCATCAGACATTTCCCATCTAATACACACTCTACTCGTTGGTTGATAAATTGATACGTTTGAAGTCAATTGTACTTTTGAAATAAATAGTTACTTATACTAATTCGATGCACAATACAAGTGTTAGAGAAATAACTTAATCAGTCATATACCTTAGCCGTATTTGGCACAACTTTTTGGAATTTTGGATCCTCAATGCTCTTCAACTTTGTATTTATTTTGCTTTTTAACTATTTTGATGTGAGCGTCACTGATGAGTCTTATGTAGACGAAACGCGCGTCTGGCGCATAAAATTATAATCCTGGTACATTTGATAACTATTTACGATATTCCAGTGTTTCGTTTTGTTGTTATATCTTAGATTGCCCTTTTTACCTCAAGTCCTTAACCAGATATATTATAGAAGAATCTGATACAACTCCATTTAAAGCAGATTGTTTGTTGTCTTCTATCGGTAATTAACGCATATTCAGTGTCGTGGTAGCCTGATCGCCACAAGTGATTGGGGTCCTTGATTTAAGCCAAAACAAAGACCAGTTTCTGCTTCTCCGCTGGGTACCGTGACCTGTATTCATGTGAACTGTTTCCTTGTAAACTGGCACGAAAACAATCCGGCTCAGCATGTCGATCTAGTACCATGTAGGGTTTATATTCCATCACATTGTCATGTTCTCGTCCTGAAAATGTCTTTATTTTTTTGCTAAACGTAGGGGCAATCCATCATCATCATCATTATAATCCACATGCTATTGACATTAAATAAGAATAACGCTTCATAAATTACATGCTTCAGAAGCTCTTTACCGGATTTTCAATCTTCATGGACTGATACGTGAAAACTATATCACCAAAAGATATATAGTTAAAGGCAAAAACAAGACATACATCGATTCAGAGAAAAAAAATCCGGGTTACAAACTAAAACCAAGGGAAACACATCAACTTAAACAATAAATGTTACTGGTAAAAAGTAAAATACCAAAAATACCAAACTCGGAGGAAAATTCAAACCGAAAATGACAAAATCAAAAGCTCAAACATCAAACGAATGAATAACAACTGTCATATTCCTGACTTGGTACAGATATTTTCTTATTTATAAATGGTGGATTAAACCTGGTTTTATAGCTGATGCATATTATATTTCAACGGCCATTTTATATACTTGGTCTAAAAAATTGATATATATAAATATTAAGTCTTATAAATCCTGAATTACTAATTTTTATCTCAATCCTTCATGTCTCGCATTGTTAAGATATTTCGATTTCAGTTATCTCATAATCTGCAGGTTAAATATACCTTTTTCTACAGAAGAAAATGTCTGTACCAAGTCATTAATATGACAGTTGTTGTCCAGTAGTTTGATGTGTTTGAGTTTTTAATTTTGTCAATTGATTAGAGACTTACCGTTTTGAATTTTCCTCGGAGTTCAGTATATTTGTGATTTTAATTTTGTAAAAAATACCGTACACGAATAAAAATTCAAAACCCCTTACTACTGCCCTAATTATGGGAAAATGTAACAATCTTGACTCTCAGACTGTCATACGATCAAAAATCAGTTCCAAATCCAAATTGATTTTCAAATATATCCCATAGTCACATTTAGTTACTATAGTAGATTCAAATTCCAAAATGCGTTATGTATATAAAATGGCCGTTTAAATATAAAAATGCCCTGTACCAAGTCAGGAATATGGCCATTTTTATATTATAGTTCGTTTCTGTGTGTATTACATTTTAACGTTGTGTCGTTTGTTTTCTCTTATTTTTGAGTGTAATTTCACATTGCGATAAGACGTGGCACGGTACTTGTCTATCCCAAATTCATGTATTTGGTCTTGATGTTATATTTGTTATTCTCGTGGGATTTTGTCTGATGTTCGGTCCGTTTCTGTTTGTGTTACATTTTAGTGTTATGTCGTTGTTCTCCTCTTATATTTAATGCGTTTCCCTCGGTTTTAGTTTGTTACCCCGATTTTGTTTTTTGTCCATGGATTTATGAGTTTTGAACAGCGGTATACTACTGTTGCCTTTATTTATGGTATAATTTAAATTCGAGCATCACTGATGAGTCTTTTGTAGACGAAACGCGCGTCTGGCGCAAATAGAAAATTAAACCTGGTATCTGAATTAGTTTCCTTCAAATATGAAAAAGACATTGTATTTTGGAATTCAAAATTAGAAAAACCAGATTATTCACATTTCATTTTGCCACTGTAAAGAAAGAAGAATGGGATTAAAACATGTGTCCATTTTGAAAATGTTCTTAAACGTTTCATTTATCCGATTAACAACAAAACTAAAGAAAAAACTATGCTTTTTGAACTACAGTCCCACTACAATCCCAATGAGGAAATTAATGAATCATGGTTAAACCAATCGTATCTTCTTTTGGTGGAGGATAGGGTTACTGGGATGTAGATCTTGCATAAGTCAAATTTAAGTTAATAAAATAAACAGAAGGAAACCTTTGCTGCCCCCTAAACAAAAATGTATACTAGTTCGGAGATAATGACGTCATTGTAAAATCTTAAATATATAAAAAAAACTAAAATTAAAAATACTACAAGACTGAAAAAAGGCTGGGCTCCTAACAAGGGAAATGCACAAAAAAATGTGGCGTTTTAAGATCTCATTCCTATGTCATAATAGGTAACAAAGGCAAATAAACAAAATGACAATGATACCTACATTTACAAAGGACAACTAGCAGTTACTGACATGTTAGCTCCAGACATCAATTAAACTGTTGGAAAGATGGTGTCTTCATAATATGAATATCAAACACAATCCTTCCCGTTAGGTGTTTAGAATTATACCATCATAAAATATATAAGATAAACATAACCCGTATCATGCCAACAACTGGTTTTTTAATAAATGTGTTTATTTCCAATGCAAAGACCCTATAAGTGATTCAATATTAAAGCCAAAATATGCAATCGTTAATGACCTTACAACAGTATCGTAACTTCATACATATTTCCCTACCAAATTATTTTTTAAACACTAAATAAAAGAGACAAACTAGGAAAATTAAATACTTGTTACTGATATAGTGAATTGATGTCTAAGTTGGTACAATATAACACAGGAATATTTTTACCTAAAAAAAGTAAACTAAATGAGCATTTGCATCTGCGCAAGATACACCTGAATAAAACTAGACAACATGCCTATTTTTCCTGATTTTCAAATATATGATAAAGATATGGCATCTTGTAGTGTTCGAATATTACAGAATTTAAATGAAATACTACAGAATTTTCATAAACATTGCAAGTTTAACATCTATCGGCAATGATATTCATCTGAAACTTAAATTAAGATTTTTTAACATGACACACAATACATTCATTTAAAAGAATTTTAGCTTTGGTTTTGCCTATCCGTTTTTAATTCATAATATTGATATCTTCGGTGAGTTTCATTTTTAGAACTCCCAACTCCCCTAAAAAATGCCTAATGGACGAAACAAAATTTATTACAATATCTAAATAATTACAAGAATATACAACCATTTAATTCAGCGTCATCTATCTAGAAATTTAATGTGTTCATGGTCATTTGAAAAATTTAATTTGGGAAGTAACATTTGTTTTGTAAACAATCGTCATAACTGTTTTGCATTTACTTCTGAAACCAATCGTCATTTATTAATCGGTGGTAAAATATCACTGATATAAATTAAATCCTTTACTTTAGACGCTTCCTGTTACTCAAACCATGGAAGTATTATATTAATGATAGACTTTCCCTTTTGAATTTCCCTCGGGTTTCGGTATTTTTGGTTATTTAATTTTTACCCTGATAACGCTTCTGGTCTAGCCTTTTTTTTTTAGTTCATTTTCTCCCCTTAGTTTATGTTTGTTAATTTGATTTAACTCTTTCCAGTCGATTTACGATAATTGACCAACGGTAAACTACTATTGCATTCATAAACTGCAGTGTAAACGAATACTGTGAAACCTGTTTAAACTAAACCTGTTCGTGACTTCATATTTTGTTCGGTTTTGCTCTATATTCGGTTTTATCAAGTTAACAACAAAGATATCGGTGCTGAAGCACATGTTAAGTTTATACAGGTTTTCGGTTTATGCAGGATTCTGTTTAGACAAGTTTCACTGAATATGTCCGTTAGGTGATACAATATCCAATATAAAGTTCTCAATTAAAAAAAGAGATAAAAACTTAGCTTGGAAAACAGGTAAAATTTTGTCAAGAAGGGGGCTTTTACAGCTAATTCTACCTGATGAGGTATTATTGAAAGCTTTACGGTGACCTATAGTTGCTGACATCTTTGTTATTTAGACTCTATAGAAGACAGTTTTCTCGTTGTCATTCGTACCACATCTTCTTCGTACTAATTGTAAGAATTGTTGCATATTTAGTCATTTCAATCTGTTAATGAGGCAAAGTTTCAAAATATGCTGTAGAATATACTGACGTTAAAATAACTGTTAATGGAAGAATGGACAATCAGTAACCCTTTCCGAATTGACATGCACATTTTGCAACTAGGTGACTCTTAACGAAATTTGTGAAGTGGAAATATAACTATCTTAGTGTCGTAATCGAACATAGAAGGTGCTTTATATTGTCATGTAATACGGGCGTTTCATATTTAAATAGTAATTATGTTTTTTATTTTTCGATTATTAAATAAGCTTTATTAACTTGAACATGTGTAAACTGCTTTTTCAATCGATCTTCATAAAAAGACATAAGAATGCATTAAACTCTTAAAAATCACTATGCACCACAGGTCTTAAGTTATCAAAAGAACTTCATTTTCATGTCAACGACAAAATGACAGTAATTAATACTTGTCGTTTGAAAATAAAAGTAATCTTGACTTTTTTTTTCTTCTAGCAGGGATAGTGTTAGAAACAATTTTATGAAATTGATGTTCGATTTTTGCTATCAATTAGTCTTTGGTTTTCTATGGTATGTTTTGTATACAGTTGTTTGTATTTTTGGTCTTTTTCATTTTTTGCAATGACGAGTTTATTTTTAACTTGTGTGTTAGGATGTACCTTCCACATCACCCTATTTTATAAACATAATATCGATTTTACTGCGCATCTTACGTAGAATGTTTTTAATAAAACAATCTTTATATATGTTCCTCGAATTTCGGTATATTTGTTATTTTACAGTTGAGAAGGCCAATGCATAAATATTTATTTTTGTTTCGAGCTCACTGAGTATGTTGTAGACCAAACGCATGGCTGCCGTTCGAAATTACAGGCCGGATATCTTTGATGTTTTTTTTCACCACTGTGTCGATTGCACTAATGACTAATGGTGGATGTTTTCTCCCTGATGTTTACAGCAGCCTTATAGTCAGCATGTCTGTGTTGACATGAATTGTCATTGATACTATCATACATTTATTTATAAATTACAGCACATTTCAGTCAGTATGTAACTAATGGTAATATCTTTGGTTAGCTTGCTTGTTAGCTGAACCGTAAAGTCATTGTTAGGTGAGGCAAACTTCCCTCGTTTAATAGTAGACTAGCTCAACAGATAAAAAAATCTATCTCTCTGTTAAGCTAGTCTACTAATAAAGGAGGGAAGTTTACCTTACCTAACAATGACTTCACGGTTCAGCTAACAAGCAAGCTAACCAAATATATTACCATTAGCTACATACTGACTGAAATGTGCTGTAACTGTTGCCTTTATTTATGAAACTTTGAATTGTTTAAAATAGTAAGGTGTAATACCTCCAGATATTTTAGAAGCTATATTTTGCAACAAAACCTTTCAAAACTTTGGGTCTTCAATGCTCTTTAACTTTCTTTGAACTTCTAACTTCTTGATTAGAGCGTCATTGATGATTATGTTGTAGACAATACTTGTGTTTGGCGTACAAAACATCAAATGCTTTGATCAAGATACATTTTGATCATTTCAAATACGGTTGTATGGTTTCCATCACGGCTAGGTGAAATGCAATAAGATGAGATGTGGCGAATGTTTGATAACAGGTTACTTATTTCTCTAGATATGCTGTCGCTTCTCTTATTTGATGATATGAAGAACTGTTTTTTTACAACTGACGAGCTGGCGTATTCCACAGGCGGATTAAGATATGAGAGTTCTGCCAGGATACCTGAATTTACTCTTGGGTTTTTAACGGAAACTTATATAAAATTTAGTTGTAGTTTCCTTTATTAGTGCTTATGTTTATATTATGTTTTGTTTGTTGCTGCTGTTCTTGTATTATCAAATTGCATTTCTTCTCTTGTTTTCATAGGTCTAACAGTGTCCGAATTTTCTGTTTTCATTTTTTCGATAGTTATATCAATGGCAATACGTTATATTTAAATTCCTAACAACAAAACACACGTAATGAATAATATTTGAATAGTTTAATACGTGTATTGTATTTGCATCATCGAAGTGTTGTGTCATTTCAATAACTAACTAATTGTTTTAAAAGATAATCCGTCGAAAATGTATGCAGTTGCAGCTGCAGTTTGTGTGTACATACTTGTTGTTACAGTAACAATTTGTGGAAGTGACAGAAAGTAGTAAGAGAATAACAGGATGGCAATAAAAAAATACATTGTAGAGGGGAAATAGACAATGTCATGCATGGCAAGAGGGAAAAACGATAAGATATACACAGTTTATAAAACACTTCATAAACAACTGAAAATGGAACAACACGAATCTCAACAATAACCAAGATGCAGTCTGATATTTTCAGAGGGGTTGGGTTTGAAGTTTTTTGTACAAACTAGATCGACAACCGTCGAAATACAGCCTTCTATTAAAACAGCACACACATAGCGCGATGGAGTAACACAACATAAGGATAAGAATATAAAAATTAGGTGAAAATGTCTTGACTCATTAAATCGACACAAAACGTACAAAAAACAATAACTGCAAAATACAAAGTACCGTTCTAAGAGTATTGAAAGCCAATAACAACTAATGAAATGTTCATATATCAAAGACTAAAATATACACTAACACACAACCGATAGATTTAGTGTGAAGACGTCATACACAATAAAAAAAAATCTGGAAGTAATTGCTGGAGGAAAACACAAAAATAGAATTGTTTCTGTTTTATGAGGTGTCTCATATGACAAAATGAAAAAAAATGTGTATGATATGGTTTAATATTTCCGAAACATTTTTTAAAACTTTCTACTTTTTCACATAGATATAACATTAAAACGACGTGTTACTTACACATGAAATTGAAACGTTCCATTCGAGTAAAAAAGGGAAGTTTAAGAAAAAGCGAAAAAAGTTAATCCTTGTTTTCAAAGTTGTTTTCAAGGTAAATATATCCCATATAATCTTCACATTGTGAATTCTTTATACAACGGAAATTTCGTCCCTTTACTATAAACTATTTCTGGTTTCGCTGCCTTCTGTTTCAGTTTTGGTAGAATTTCATTCCTATTTTTAGCGGGAAAATACATTTCTTTTCCATCTCTGTAAGTGACAGTACATTCAAGAGAGGCTTTCTCGAGTTCCTCTTGTTTATTAGTTGGTTTGTTGTGGAAGTTATGAGGCCAATTATTGTAACTATATCTTAGATCATCCATTGGAATATTAGTATTATTCAACAGCTTAAGGAAATGTTGTTGCACTTTCTGTTTTTCCCTATCGTATTCTATTTGTACCAGTTTTTTCTGCCTGTCGTGAGCTCTACACTCACGCTCTGTGTCTTTAGTCAAGAATGTATGTCTCTTGTGTAAATGTTCAGATCCAAACACTTTCTTCATAAGTTCGAAACGAACGTCTTTCGTCAGATCATATTGTGGAAACATTGCCATAGTTACAGGTTCTTTTTTAATTTCACTTAGCAAACATGTTCTTTTCTGACGTAATTTGGCTCCTGCCATGAGTTTCAGATATTCCTTTTCTTAATCTAGATGAATTAATCCTCGTTTAAATACTAGCTTTGTTACAAATGCCAATTTACATTTTTTCACATCCAGCTGTACGAATCTGTAGTCTGCGTGTCATAGAGATAAACATTTTAATCGACCTATGAATAGATGTAAAACATTTTATAGGGACTAGTTATGCTTCTCTATAAGACGGAATAAATATAGATTGATAAGAAACTCCATAAACTTTTCTCCTTAAAGAGGATTAATAGAACTAAATCAATTGTTATTGCGTCGTCTAACAGGAATCTGATCGTTAATTTAACTATAAAATTTATTTTTGCATATTTTAAAAGCCTAGTTCTCACTAACGTGTTTCCTATAAACAGTAAGCTAATGGTTCAATCATTTAAATATACCGAAAATCAACCCTATCTTGGTGTTTTTTGTAGAACCCGAAATGAACTCTATCACTGTTTTTTTTTGTAGAACACAAAAAGAACTCTTTCACGGTGTATTTTGTAGAACTCAAGTTAAAGTAATTTAGTCCTGAATTATGAATAAGTGTATCTTAAAAACAAAAGTAAAAAGTCTTAAAGACTGTCTTATACACACTTTTTAACGTCATAATTAAAAGGAGTTTTTTTAAACTGACAAATCAAACACTTACCTCGAGTGTGCATCGGTAGATATGTCACTTCAACCAAAATATAACGAGACTAATAAATAAAAGACTTTTAAACTTCCATTTAAAATGTGATGATTAATAGGACACTTCTAAACCAACATGACGACTCTTGCTTTCAAACAATCGTTGAATATTTCCTGAATCAAGTATTTAATCTATATGTTGATTATGTATGATCTTTTTGTTTTGGTCATACACTGACTACATTGGAATTATCACAACAAAGTCATCAAGTAGGGACAACAATCCGATATTGTTTGCGGACTAGGGTTACAACTAGTAATTCAAAATAAAATAAAACATAACAATTCACTTTCACTCAGTTCAGCGGAAACTTTTACAAAAAGATAACATGAACCCTACTAGACCGATAAACTGGGATTTGTTCATGGGTGATTCAAAAGATAACCGTTCACATGAAAATAATTAAACTATTTTGACTATTTTATTTATTATGTCTGAATAGTTCACGAATCATTGTAAATATATAGGAATTTGGCGAGACTGTCAACAAAGTGAGAGGTTTAGCGCTATAAACCCAGGTCTAATCCACCATTTTCTAAATTTGAATATGCCTGTACCAAGTCAAGATATGACATTTCTTGTCCATTCGTATTTAATGTGTTTTGTCTTTTCATTTTGCACGTGATTATGGACTTTCCAATTGGATTTTCCTCTGAGTTCAGTATTTTTGTGATTTTACTTCTTGCCAAACACATAATTCCAACTTTTGAACATGATGTTGCATATACTGTTGATAAGCAGCAAATATTTTTTTCAAAGTCTTCTGTTTGACCGCGAGGGGGGGGGGCATCGAGTCGTTAACCGTAGATGGTCATCGGCTGTTATTTGCTTGTTGGTCGTGTTGTTGTGTCTCTTTGACATATTCCCCATTTCCATTCTCAATGATATTTTCCGCACGAGAGGACAGCCCGCTAGCAAGATGTTTTCGTTTCATCTAATGGAATTACATAGTAAAAATAGAGTTATGTGAGCCCATTAAATTTTAGTAAGGAATAATAAAAAAAAATGCTCAAAAAAATTTAATTTATGAAAGTTTACCATTTCGACTCTTTAATATATCAAATAAAAATAAGAAAACTGTGGTTTGATTGTCGGAGACAACTCTCAACCAGAGAACAAATGACGTAGAAGGTTAGCAAGTTCTTTCAGGTTTCATCATCTTATCGTTAATGAACTTAAGGCCGAACAACTAGTCTATGGCAAAAAGTGACTAAAGTCTATGTACATACATTATAACTATAATTACATATGATGTAGGAAGTTGTATATCTTACATAATATATAGTTAAGTCAAATTTAATCATATATATTTTACAGGTTAAACAAGTTTATATCAAATAAACTATCAACGTTTTATCGTCAATCAAAAGTTGTCAAGTGGAAAAAATTAGTGGGTGTTAAACGTATACGAAATTTTGTGTTTTAATTATTTTTGAAAACTGGAATTGATTACAACTTGCCGAACATAGTATATCAAAACTAAACTATAACAATACTTTTATTTTTATAAATTTACTAATAAATTTTAAATAAACTTCATAAATTATCTTACCTTTTTCATAAAGAATGCAAATCTGTGTTTGAAATGATCATTGGGATAGAACGGCAAACTCTAACGAAAGGATAGAGAAGGACTCCATGTCAATATTGACCAAGTTGTATTGTTAATGTATAAATTATACAAACAAAGAGTGAAAAGCGTCTTTAATTGCCATGCCTGGTGTAGAGAGATTTTTGTGGAACATCAAACAAGTCAAACAAACACAGATATATTGAACCATAGATATCAATTCATATTGTCTTCATTTTAAAAGGTTAAATGTTTATTAATTAAATTGAAAGTAATATGTAAACTGATCGTGTTTATATTGTAACATTATTATGAAACATTATAGAACAATATACACATTGTACGGGTTCTATATGTTTATTTGGGTTACCAGCAAAAATACATTAAAGCCACAACTAGTAAACAGAGTACAAAAGAATGGTATACATATCAAGTTACAAGAATGCAGAATTTGTTCCAATAAAAATATAGGTGAGTGTTAACACAGTATAAAGACTAATTACTTAAATAAATTTTATACAGTGATTTTTCATTTATGGTAAATGATTGCGAAAAAATAAAATTGAATATAAAAGAACTATTACGTTTTTATAGAATGATTGCATTTATAGGTTCTAACGATGACGCTTTTTAATCAAACTTACATTTAATAGGTGTAAAATGAAGAAAAAAATAATAAAGGTCTCTTGTTCTTTTTATGTACTTTATCAAGCACAACACTCATATTCACAACTATCAGTACAAATAGGTCACTATAATTTGTGTTAACATCAAAATACTAAAATATTTTACAATGTTCAAATAATGAATGTGTCTTCATGTCCGTAAATCATTTTCGTTACTATTAAACATTTGACTCATTACGGATGTTGACTTCTTCGATCTTGTTCATTTCCTCTTACTTAGATGAGTAGAGTCTTTTCATATTTCTCTTTTCTTATTTTTCTTTTGGTTGATCACTATACTCGGTTCATTCGACCAATCCATCATCACTGAGTATTCATCTGAGTCGTAATCTTCTTTGGTTTTGTTCGGCGCTGGTGCCCTCTGTCTCATGTTAAGATATTTAACTTTACCTAGTAGATAGGCGATAGCACTGATACAGATCAGCAAGAGGATTGATAGTATCACTATTATAGCTACTACAACAGATGGGGTCGATGTAACAACTAGTGGTTCGGGACTATCTGAAAATAAACAAGTGGACAAGTCAAATGCAAGGTTAGATAGCCAATGGCAATAATTGATAGTGTTAATTTCTATACAGACATCGATGTTATATACAAATGGCTGTGTCATTATTGTTTCAGTTTCATAATATTATGTCACACGATAGATACCATGCGTATCATTTGGGTTAAGCGATTTTAAAATGAATTGTCTGGTCAACATAATTATGTGGGTACAAACAAGATAGCTATAAGGTATAATAATAAGAACATAACGAAACTACATTGTTCTCGATTTCAACCGATTGCTTCAATTTGAAAGATAAAAATTACCTTGGAGTCCGTTTTTTTTTTTTTTTTTTTTATTTTGACTTTTTCCCATCGTTCGCATCTTCCACTCGAAACTTCATCTTAAGGTGGCTCGCGGGTCTAAATCAAAATTTTATTTTAGTATAGGATTTCGCTATATTTTTTTCTACAAATGAACTTCATCTTATACTTAATAGAAAAATAAAATAAAAAGCTGTGGTCACCGTTAATTTAAGCTCACAATCTGCTTTTTAAAGAAACATACATTTTTGTAAAGTTACTTTTTTTTGTTGAACTAATAGCAGAAAAAAGGTAATATCGAAATAAGAAAAGAACTAAATTACAGAAATCGCTGAAATTTTACAAAACTTTAGTTTAAGTACAGCTCATTTGAAAATAATTATAAAAAAAAATATAGGTCACCGATGAGTTAAAAAAGATAATATTTCAATTTCATTTCCATAAAATGACATTTTTGCACCAAAGGGAGATAATTTGGAGCTTTTTCAATGGTATTTTCATTTTATACGTCATCTGTCAGGGGCCAACACAAATTTTTTTAATGATTTTTGTACCATATGATAACGTAACAACTAATAAAGGTAATAAATAAAATTTGTAATGAAAAATAACTGTTTGATTTTTTTCCGAAGTTTTTATACCCGCGAGCCTCCCGGTTAACTAGTCAATATTTCCGTGTTACCCAAGAATTGCCTTGTTGGGGATGTATCTCGTGTTCGACTTTTTTTTCAGAATGATTCAGAGACATGTTCCTCGAAACAAAATATAAACTTAACAATTTTAAAACGGAAATTCCCTTAACGAACGGTCAAATCAAAACTAAAACACATCAAGCAATGCATGGAAAACAACTGTCATATTTCTTACTAGGTACAGGTATTTAGGATAAATATATGTGCTTTGTTTAATTCGGAAAATATTTAAAACAAAGCTTTATTAACTCATTTCAGAGTGTAAAAATATTTTGTAGTTCTAATAACCATTCCTGCCTTTTTGGTAAATAAAAACAACACCTAAAAGACATGAAACGAAATTGTTAATATGATTATAATTAGATGTATGATGACAAGCGATTGGTTTTCTAGTTGGGACTAAAACTGTCTCTCACTTATTTTCTGATTAATTCCTTGCGAGCAGCAATTAGAAGACATTAAAAAAAAAAAAACGAATAAAACACCATTTTCAGCAATACCTGCATATATCTAGACAGCACCTTCTCCCTAGACAATCAAGATCTTTCAAAATATACAAAGGGAGTTATCTATTGATGTTACTTAGTGAGACTTTGTTAGATCAGTAACAAACGCTTACGAAGTTAGATTTTTGTGCCATTTTACATGCATGCATATATACAAAAATAGATAAATTTAGATCTATTTGGCTCCATAATTTGTTAAAAAGTAAAATGACAGAAATACTGAAATCAGAGGAAAATTTAAAACGGAAAGTTCTTAATCAAATGGCAAAATCAAAAGCTCTGACGACAATCACATTCCAGACTTGGTGCACACATTTTCTTGTGTAGAAAATGGTGGATCGAACCTGGTTATATAGCGCTAAACCTCTCACTTTTTCGACAGTCGCGTCAAATTCCATTATTATTGACAACGACGCATAAACAAAACAAACAGACATAAAGGGTAAAAAAGACAAAATTAGAGGTACAGCAGTCAACATTGTTTAATATTGACCTTTAGATGTCTTTTTGGTTTATGTGGTGTAATTGGCTTGCTGTCTGATTAACTATATCCACAATCTTTGTAAACAAATCATACTTACTGTAGAAAACCCTCGAGTCAGGTGTTGTGTTTATATTTGAGCAGTCACATTTGTCTGCTGTTAGACGAACGTTTTCTGGTAGAGCGGCCCCAGCATCTCCACTGCCTTCTACGACATCACGGTTACTGACTATGTTGTAAGCTGGCAGTAAACCTTCTGATTCTATGCTGTGGTCATCTAATGTAAGGGAGCAGTATACTGATGAACAAAGCAATACCTTCAATAAAAGGACAATCGTTATTGCATGTGGGACAAATTAATGGATGGTCAATGTTATTGTACAGTCAGTGGGTATATTCCCAAACCTAATTCACGACAAGAACCTGTTAATTAGTATTGTATTGTACTCTTCTATACACTGGAACGACACGTTATTTAAGTAAGGATTGTATGTGGTAGCTAACATGCAAGCTAACTTGTTATCCTACTCGCGCACATTATTCTGACTCTGAGCCGACCAGTATTTGCTTTTACTGATGAATGATGCGGGCTTATGGGAGAAGTTGCAATGTCAAGATAATTTGTCCCTCGTGTCCCCAAATGAGCTCGTGTTATATTACAAGAAAAGTCGAAACAAAGTGAGGTTGTTACTTATACGCAAATGCAGCGGCTGTCTTAGCACATTGTAGTGTGTATCCTTATGTTTCAGTGATTTACTTTGATAGTAACATATTTCTCGTGAATAGTTTACACTCTTGGATGTCACACTAGAAGATCTGGTAGGATGTCACACTAGAAGATGTGGTAGGATGTCACACTAGAAGATGTGGTAGGATGTCACACTAGAAGATGTGGTAGGATGTCACACTAGAAGATGTGGTAGGATGTCACACTAGAAGATCTGATAGGATGTCACACTAGAAGATGTGGTAGGATGTCACACTAGAAGATCTGATAGGATGTCACACTAGAAGATCTGAAAGGATGTCACACTAGAAGATCTGATATGATGTCACACTAGAAGAGGTGGTATGATGTCACACTAGAAGATGTGGTAGGATGTCACACTAGAAGATCTGATAGGATGTCACACTAGAAGATCTGATAGGATGTCACACTAGAAGACCTGAAAGGATGTCACACTAGAAGATCTGATATGATGTCACACTAGAAGAGGTGGTATGATGTCACACTAGAAGATGTGGTAGGATGTCACACTAGAAGATCTGATAGGATGTCACACTAGAAGATGTGGTAGGATGTCACACCAGAAGATCTGATAGGATGTCACACTAGAAGATGTGGTAGGATGTCACACCAGAAGATCTGATAGGATGTCACACTAGAAGATCTGATATGATGTCACACTAGAAGAGGTGGTAGAATTTCACACTAGAAGAGGTGGTAGAATGTCACACTAGAAGAGGTGATAGGATGTCACACTAGACGATGTAGTAGGATGTCACACTCGAAGATGTGGTAGGATGTCACACTAGAAGATGTGGTAGGATGTCACACTAGAAGATGTGGTAGGATGTCACACTAGAAGATGTGGTAGGATGTCACACTAGAAGATCTGAAAGGATGTCACACAAGAAGATCTGATATGATGTCACACTAGAAGAGGTGGTAGGATGTCACACTAGAAGAGGTGGTAGTATGTCACACTAGAAGATGTGGTAGGATGTCACACTAGAAGATGTGGTAGGATTTCACACTAGAAGATGTGGTATGATTGCAAATCAGACAACTATCCAACAAAGTCTGTTTTGGATCTCAAATCTATACTTATCTTGACTACAGCAGAGTAAAAATATTACATGAAATGAACTCAAGTTATATAAAGACTAAACAATGTCAACCATGCAGCAACTAAATGTCCTTCTTTATTTATCAGTTGGTATTTTCTTTGTTAAGCATTTTCCAAGTATCTGCCTTCTTTCTCGAGTGATTGGATGATTTAATTCTATATGCAACAAGCTAATAGTAGTTTATATATTTCTAGAAATGTCAAACGCAAAATTTTACTCTAGCAACAATTTAACTTTAATTGGGGGATAGGTGGTTTTTTTTTCGAGTCTATATATGACGTGGAAAGGTAACACATGCCCACCGAAAGCGAAAGCAAATTTACAGATGTAACATTGTTGGGTTGATGTTTAGACGAGTTGTATATATATAACGCAATCATAGATTGAACGTAGTTTTCAATTTAGATTTGTTTTTATATATATATATATAAGTACGTCTGAGTCAGTGACAACCCTACAAGTATATATATGGAAGTGTTTAACGACCTTGACTGGCTTTTCAGCCCTCGCACAGTCGGCTCGGTGCCCGAAGGCGTTTGGTCAGCTTCAACATATGTTGATGCCGTGGGTCAGGAACAAGTAGTAGAGGACGCAATATGTAGGCCGCAATCTTGGTTTTGAAGAGTTGTTTTTGGTTTGTTGACCATTTTGTTGTTATTTCTTCACTAACGGCTGCTTTCAGGACCAGTTTGGTCAGCTTGGCAGCCCGCTATCCTCGATGATGGAGTACTGGTAGATGATCTCGGACGTAGTATTATAGATGACAGGAAGCGTTATCAAGACCAAAGCCGCGAGGCAGTGAATTGTAGGTCGTATCACCCAACGCCTAGGATACAGCTCTCGGACGTTAATCGGCATAACACTGGACCCATGATACAATGGTTTTGGAGAGCATGTTAACGCGGGTACGCCAAGTCTGATTTTTTTTTCACGATCATCTGCTTGACCAGAATATTTTTTATGATCAAATTGGGGATTGAAGTTGAATTGTCGTTGCCTTAATTTTATGAGTGTCAAACACCTATTTATCATAGACTAGACTATACAATGGTAAGATAAGTCCTAAAATAGAATAGAAAATCGTATTAAAACTCACGTATTGCAGTAGGATAAAGATAAGTTTTTGTTGACTCATCTAAAACTTGAAAAAGTCACCCTGAAAGTAACAATGTAATTGTGTTTATATTGGCTGTTAAAACAAACCACAACATAATAAAACATGTAATACAACTAAAATAAATTGAAATACTACATAACAACTAATTAATGTGATTGTCACGAAGCTAGAACACCTGTTCTATTATTAGAGACTTTGTGTTAACCTCTAAACGGTTTTTTTTTGTTGGTTTTTTGTTGTTGTTTTGTTTCTGTCCCATTGACGTTTTCACGGTGACACATTAATATATAAATCATATTTTATTTCAGCAGAAATTGGACAACCCTGCTTGACACCGGGCGGTAATTTTATTAGTATGAATGGTAAAGTATTGAGCAGTGTGTGTGTTGTTCGTTTTCTCAGCCTTGCTGATTCATGTTAAATTCATTAAACTGTTTAAACTTGGGGCAATTTAGATTTTGAGATATTGTTAAGACATCTGTCTTTTGTTGAAAACTTGTGTTAACTCAGAATCATTTTATGTGTTTTTGTGGGTTTTTTTATTTGTGTGTTGTTTGTGTTGTTTGGTCACTGTTTCGTGGATGTTCATCCTTTATATTTATATTGGTCTGTATGCATGTTGTATGATTAACGCAACAAGTATCAGTGTTTGTGCATGCCTCTAGAATCAGAAGACGAACCACCGAAAATTCATACAGGCTCATAGATGCATTAAGCGTATAACTTAAATGAGCATGCGTTTCTCTAGAAGGACTAAGAGGCTGGCGTGCGAGCGTATTAATTAAATTGAATGAAAAAAAAACCCAAAAAAACAGATTTGCAATTTTATTTTTTTAATCAACATACTCATACTGTCATTATTCTCATCAACCGAAATTAAACTTGTTGGAAAGGACAGACATTCATAACAAAAATATAACATTGAGATATCTTCAATAATCCTGTCTTCAGAAAATTATGAAACACCTATAACTGTAATCCTTACATCCTCAATCGTTTAGTGAGGCAATATCCCAACCCATAAAATCCCCTTTATTAATCCATATCCCTCAAAATCCCTGGCAACAAGCCTTGTTCCTAAAATCCCTGGTATCAATCACAAACCCCTAAAACCCCTGGTGTATCAATCTCTCGCATCTTTTATCTCCCACAAACTACAAAGTTGTATAGTATGCTGACAATGCTATTACTACAGTTTAGAGGACGAATCGTGTTTCCTCGTTAAAATGAATTTGTCTTACATTCATAAAAATATTATTATTTTAATTTTATTTATTTATACATTTGCAAAGGTAATTCATATTCAGGGAACACAATTAAGTGCATTGGTGGTTTTCATACCTAATCACCTTAAATTCCGGAACGGAAATTCAAAATCGTAACATTAACATTGTTAATTTGAGAGCTAAATCGTGACTAACCTTTAAAGTCAATATTCTCATCAAGATGAACCCTCCTCCACTTGCCTTCAAATGTCGTCTTTTAGGTAGAACTGATGTAAAGTCCAGTTATTCTGTGTCATTAAACACGACAAGGTTGACACTTTTTAGAGAATGACTGATTTTATGAATTGACTAAAAAATATGAGACATAAATCCAGGTAACAATATCAGTATGTAATAGCTGTCAAAAAACTGTCAGAACTGTCTCCCAGCAATCATTACATACTAGGACATGTAAAAGGTCAGGCGTAATCATATCTAATGATGTACAAATCTGTTGATAAACCGTACAATTAGAAACGGGTCAAATTATTAAAGTACATTAAAAAACATTTTGCATCTATATTGGATTATTAATTTTGCATACTGTTTTAAAAATAAAAGTGGAAATGTAAGATTTAAAATAAATTGATTTACTATCATAAAGGTATTACACCTTCTAGCCTTAGAACCCTACATCAAACATATATGAGATATAAGAGAGAAGAAATAAGGACACAAGAATGTCAAAACAATTACAAAGCAAAGTAATATATCTGCCCAACATTTCATGCACCGTGAACAAAATGTTCCGGAAATCTGAAAGAATATATAAGTTGCAGACCTGAAATTAAAAAACTTTTTTTAAAGGGGCAAAACCCTAGAACAGGAAAAGTGACAGCACCATAATTCAAACATTATATGTGTTTTATGGTAATAAGCATTTTGTATAATTTTCATAACATTTGGTTGAGGCAAACTAAAGTTAGAGAACTCAAAACAAATTTTGTTTTTTAGGCAAGTACATGTGTATGTACACATGTAAAACTTAATGCCCCCTTTTGCTACAGGGGGGCATACAAATGGTGAATATGTTCATGGGACACTGATGCTGACATATAAAATTTAAAAGGGCAAAACATGAGAACAGTAAAAGTAATGTCTGTCAAATTCTAACTTGATCTGTATTTTATGGAAATATTATAATTGTGTTTAAGTTTATATAATATTAAGTTAAGGCAAACTTGAAGTTAGAAAATAGAAACCAATTTTGGGATGGTCCAGGACAAGGGCAAAATTTAATGACACTTCCAGTGGCCATTACTAGTAAGTGAACCTTCGGCTGATTAGTTTTCACTTTATTTTCCATCTTTATAAGTTTCATTACCATAATTCAAAGAAAAATCAATTAACCATCCAGAAATAATTTATTTTAATTTTTCTTTTTTCAGTAAGTGATCTTTCCCTTTGGTTGATTGAAAGACTTTAAAACGAATAACTGAAACCTCAACTTTTTGACTTCCAATATGTATATGATTTATTACAATCCGTTAAGGGAAAGTTCATTTACTATCAAGAAACATTTTTTGTAGAGTCAAATCAAAGACAACAAGACTTCCATTTGAAGTATAATGCAGCATTACCAATTACTACTAAAGACAGAGTAGGAAAGACCAAGAAATTTCTGAACTGTAGTGTTGACAAAATTCTAAATCGTTAATATTTCAATAGTACTTTTTTCTGCTTTGTAAACAATCTATTAGCATAAACTAGTGCATGTACCTTAAAAGATATTTAGAGCTACAAAAATATGACTAAATATTTATACACTCAAGTCACATAAGTATTTAAAGATGGCCCTTGTTTATAGCTGATTACAGTATTTAATCCTAACATCTCATTATATCCCCCTTATGATTTGATATCAAAAGTGATTCCCATCCCCTAGTCAACTTGTTGGACAGAAAGATACAAGTTAAACTGTGAGCTACTGCTCACTGATGATGCCCCATGCAAGTGGATAATCTTAATTGTGTAAAAATATGCAAGTGTTTGGTAAACAGGAAATTTTTGAGTGATCAATCAGAAAATGCATCACCCGGTATAAGTCTTATATAAACCCCGAAACCAAATTTCAGAAATCCCTGTAATGTAGTTCTTGAAAAATGCAAAGAAATATTTATGGGAGGGACAGACTTATGCAAAGATGGACTGACAAAGGTAAAACAGTATACCCCACCTTTCTAAAGCTATTCTCTCTAATGATGTTGAATCAGCCTCTTAAATACCAAGTGTTTAACAATGTTAAAGACTGTCAGAAAAAGTATTGACCACTTCTAATCATGTCTGTAAATTTTGTTCCTTAATACATGTCTACCATTAACCTCCTTAGTTTGATGCATGATAATTCTATAAAAGTATACAAGGACAGCTTGCCTTAAGCCAGTCAAGGTCGTTAAACACTTCCATATATATGCCTTATGCCAATATCTTTTTATTTTCTTTCAGATCACACCAATCAGAAATTTTAATCTAATCGATACCAATACAAAGTCTTGTTAGTACTTAGTATTAGACTTTGTACCTAATAGATACCAATACAAAGTCTTGTTACCTAATAGATACCAATACAGTCTTGTTAGTACTTAGTATTAGACTTTGTACCTAATAGATACCAATACAAAGTCTTGTTACCTAATAGATACCAATACAAAGTCTTGTTAGTACTTAGTATTAGACTTTGTACCTAATAGATACCAATACAAAGTCTTGTTACCTAATAGATACCAATACAAAGTCTTGTTAGTACTTAGTATTAGACTTTGTACCTAATAGATACCAATACAAAGTCTTGTTACCTAATAGATACCAATACAAAGTCTTGTTAGTACTTAGTATTAGACTTTGTACCTAATTGATACCAATACAAAGTCTTGTTAGTACTTAGTATTAGACTTTGTACCTAATCGATACCAATACAAAGTCTTGTTAGTACATGTACTTAGTATTAGACTTTGTACCTAATCGATACCAATACAAAGTCTTGTTAGTACTTAGTATTAGACTTTGTACCTAATAGATACCAATACAAAGTCTTGTTAGTACTTAGTATTAGACTTTGTACTTAATAGATACCAATACAAAGTCTTGTTAGTACTTAGTATTAGACTTTGTACCTAATAGATCCTTGGGTAAATAGCTATGGTTTATATCTCAAAACACAATCTCAGACAAATTTTGAATGGATTTACGCTAGTTAATTTTTGGGGCCCTTTATAGCTTGCTGTTTGGTGTGAGCCAATGCTCCGTGTTTTAACCGTTCTTTGACCTATAATGGTTTACTTTTAAAAATTTGGACTTGGATGGAGAGTTGTCTCATTGGAACTCACACCTTCATATAAATATGGTTAATATCTCGAACACAAACTTGTACAAATACCTTAGTTCTATCTCTGTTGATGTTGTTGATCAGAGAAAATAAAACAAAGATGTTCTTGACATATTTTATTATAAAATTCCAATGACAATTCATTGTTAAGGATGACAATAGGTTATGTTTGTTCCACAAACTATTTTGAAAAAAAAATGAATTACTAAATTTGTAATGCTACAACCTTAATATGACTTAAATGTTTGACACAATAATATATTAACCAAAGTCCATTACCAGTAATGGACATCTAACATTACCATCACTAACAATCAACTTTTCATAACATGTGAACAAATATGCTTAGACTTGGTTTGCTGAAATCAAATGTAACAAAGGGAGATAATAACTGAAGAATGACAAAAGGGAGATAACAACTCCTGTAAGAATGACCAAGATTGATAACCTTCTTTACAATAAAAGAAGATCAGGCACTGTAGAACTTTCAATGCAGATTTGGTTGTTATTCTTAATCAAATTTACTTTAAAAAAACATTGTTCTTAATAATTTTTAGACTGTGTATTCCAACACAAAATACAAAATTCATAAACAAATATTGTAAACCTCACTTAAAACTTTTAAATATGACTTTTTTAACCATGGCAAAATTGTTTAACTAAATCAGCTTAAAATGAAACCTTACATTTGAAATAAATTTTCAGCTGCGAAACATTACTTGTGGCTGATATTGTTTGGACTTTTATATATTGATATTGAACATAAAATAATAAAACAAATTCTAATATATTCTTAACAAAAACATTAAGGTATTTGCAAACCTTCTGGTACTTAAATCACATATTGCTAATTAATATATATATAAAAAGGCATTTATTTACAATGAAAAAATTGTTTTTTAAGTGAACTCCAAATAAAAAAGAGTATTTCTTTCACTTTTTTTTGCCATTGATAAAACAACCATAATGTTTAACACTGGAAGTATATTTCTATAGGAAGACCAGGAGTAAATATATTTTGATCTCATTAAATTTTTTCAATTTATGTAATAGAAGTAAAAGGTACACCAGTGAGTTTAAGAAGACCCTTACTATTTACTTATATACAGTCTATGTATCTTTCATGCACAAATACTTACAAATTATTTAACATATCTACATTAGGATTTGAGGGCACCCAAAACTACATCAGTGATAAATAGAATAGCCATTATGCTATACAGAGAGAAAGGTGTCAAAATAAGTGTAAAATATTTTCCAGAATCTATCTATTTATCAAAATATATTTGATAACTTTTAATGATTATTTCATAAAATTTGTTTCAAAAAATCTGAATACAATAGACATGTAAAATCACGACAATATAACAGGGTCAATAGTAATATTATTTCAATTTCCACTTCCATTTAAATATCAACATAGAATGTGTTTATTGATTTCTGGAGAAACCTGTTCATTTATTTCACCATAAACAGCTAATTTGCTATAAATTTAAGTATATTTTTTCCATGATATCAATAAAAACATGTTTTCTTTTTTTAAATTTTGCATAAAAAATTATTTGTTTCTGTCCTATTTTTGCCAAACAAGTAACAAGATATTGTACTTTGAACATCACTTCTATCCAATATCATTTCATTATTAGATTAACCAATAAAGATATAGAACCACTAATTCAGGCCCAGTGCGAAAGAACATACATGAAAGTAGTACATATTTAAAACAAAATAGTTCCTATGCATAGCTGAATCTTTGTCAAAAGGTGAAATTTTTGGGTAGTTTTGGTATTGAATGAAGAATGAAGAATTAGGGACTTATGATCACTGTAGAACCTTGGTGAAAGTTTCTTTTTGAATCAAAATTGAAAATTGAACTATTATTTAATATTAGTTTAACGAGATGCCTAATCTTATTTCTAAACTAAAGATATAAATATCATTGCATTGATTCAAGGTATATTTCATAAGAGCAAGGTTTAAATTTTATTAATTATAACAGTCAGAAATCTGTAAACCAACATTTTTTGAGAATAAAATAAAAATTCAACCTTACTTTCAACCTATCCAAATATCTATAATGCTGTTATATAAATAATGAATTTTTGAATTATATACATATGTACAACAACATTTTATGTCGACTAATTACAATGTGTGAGTGGTAAAGTTCTAACAAAATAAACAAATAAACTAATAGTATGTATAAATTGTCTAAAATAAAGTGTCCAAGAACGACACACGGATGAATATTATGTAAAACGTGTGTAAGAACAACACACCGATGAATAGCATGGAATATACATAGGATGACATATTATATCGAGGTAGTTAAAACAAAAAAACATAATTGTATTGTTTGTACAAAGCTCTTACATATATATTATATATGTATTTTAAAAAACATACCACACATATATTTCTATTGAGAAATATCTTAAGTTATATCATAAACATTGCCATTAAAACTGTGTTCATCAAATATATGTAACACTCCAGAAATGTGTCATTATCTTAAAACATGTCCATCCTGTCCAAAATATATCCATAATTTTTTTTTATATATAAAAATTTTAAGTTTTAAATGTATCAAAATCTCAATCAAATTTATAAAATACATGTGTCAGTTTTTAAAAATTTGTATTTGTAAAACAAAAATTCAGAGATCAAAGATATTGAAATAAAACTGTAGGTTTTTTTTTATTTAGAAACTATCAAAACTAAAACAAGACTATAACTTAGAGTGTTACATATATATTGTGGCACAGTTTAAAAAAATCCAGTATTTTAATGATTTCATACATTTTCAGACAAATTCAAAAAGTTGCAAAAATATCATGATACAAAAGTAAAATTCACAACTGATGCAATAGTTGAAGATAAGGAACAAATATTTAAAAAAAAAATGCTTAATATTTTCTCCTGTTTGGCATTTTAAAAATAATTTGACAGCTTGGTAAAAAAGGCCACATAAAAAACCATGCTATATCAGGATAACAACACAAATTCACAAAATCCTGCATAAAGTAGGGATAAATTAAAATAGTTCTGATATTTCACAGTAAAACATTGAAAAAAGATCTATAAAAACATCCACTTATAAAAAATAATGGCACATCAAAGTACGTCTGCTGTAAAATGGTTTTGCTAAAATAATGTAGAAACTGCTTTAAACAAAAATCATTAGAATATATTTCTTTTTAAATTTAGCTCTTCGTACATTTCATCATCCATAAAAATCTGATAACTAGGAATTATAATTATTTTTGTAGCTCAGCTAAAATTCAATTCATTAAAACATATAGTAGGTTGGCATAAATTTCATCTGCAAAATAATCTGTCTTGTAAAATACTTTTAAAATATCAAATATAGCAAGCACCTGCACATTCATAGAAACCTATCGTGTTGCACTATAGGCATTTACCATACTAACCTTCATAACATATGAAGTGAAAAGGCTTACAGTAGGCAATAAATATATGCACTTACTGCATAATACAATAAGAAATGTAAACAGTTGCATATTTAAAGAGCTTGCCATAAAATATGTATATACAAAGTCTTCAGCAGTATATTAACAAAGCAGGTCTATAGCACTATATATATCTGTACATGTATAATAAATATTAAATCTTAGCCATCTTCCTGAGATCCAACTTCTTTATTCATCATGGAGTGGTCTGGTCATTAAAATTTTACTTAGATTATCTATCCATCATATCTGAGAAGAGTTGTCTACCTTCACTTATATCTGTGCTGTGAAGAGTTGTCTACCTTCACTTATATATGAGAAGAGTTGTCTACCTTCACTACTTATGCTTTTCAACTTGTCAAGAATAATGCACTCAATTTCATTAAAAATTCTATCCGTGACCATCACTATGACTCCAGTCTGATGAGAAGTACTCCATGTTAAATAATTGCCCTTGAAGACATGTTAATGTGTGTCCACCATGTGAACTTGAACATTAGCTATTACACTGTGAACATCTGGTAAGATTGTTTGTTGAGGTATGATAGTTTGTTCAGGTATTGGTTGGTAAAAGTTTGTAAGTTTTGTTTGTGGGGGAGTTGGACTTCGACTCCTCCTATTGGATGACGGGGGAGGGGGTAATGCATGAGATTTGCTTATTGCATACGACACTGGTTTGTATCTGTCTTTACTTATAAAAGGTTCAGAACACGGTAAACTAGCATGTTCACTGTCCTCGTGTGGTGTCATGGTACTATAACCATGATCACTGTCACCCCCACCTGGAGGTCGACGATATGATGTACTCATACGATAAGGAGATACAGCTGCTGGATTCTCAAATGTCGCCAGCAGAAAATTTGTGTGACCTACAACATAAGTCATAAGTTTTCATTGACAAAATAAAATTATTAAGTAAACTTTCAAATACTGTAAATTCAGAAATTAATGCGAGGTATTTATTATTGCAAAAAATGCAACAGAGTTGTAAACGCAATAATTTAAACTCGCATTTTGAAATATTTTATATGAATAGAATGTATCAGGATTTTTGTCAAAAATCGTAAAAATTAAAATCGCATTTAAGGCTAAAATGACAAAATCGCAATAATAAATGCATGCAATAATTTCTGAATCTACAGTAGCAAGAAATAAACATGTAGTAAACTAATGAGAAAATGTAAGCTTTTGTTTTCAACTATTTTTATAAAATTTCAAACTGATGACTAATTCTTGTCTGTTATATGAAAACAGGAAATGTTTGTGTTGATATATTATCAAAATATGACTTGTTATTTACACTTTTAATATGTATAAGGTGTTACCTATTCGACAAGCGATATCAAAAATACCTTTAGTGAATAAAAGCTTTATATTTTTGTTAGAAGATATTCATTAACTTCCTGAAGAAATTATATCAACTCATTGTATTCCTCTATTTGGTGACACTTCTATCATTGACTGATCTCTATTACATATATCATTCTTTGAGTGTAAGCAACTTTAAGTTGTAGGTCTCAAAGGTCTAACAACTAGGCAAACTCTATTTATTCATTTAAAATAATAAATCTGGTGATCAGTTGTTGTCGTTTGTTGATGTGGTTTATAAGTGTTTATTGTTTCTAGTTTTTTACATAGATTATAGATTAGACCATTGGTTTTCTGGTTTGAATGGTTTTACACTAGTAATTTTAGAGCTCTTTATAGGTTGCTGTATGGTGTGAGCCAAGGCTCTGTGTTGAAGGTCATACTTTCACCTATAATGTTTTACTTTTACAAAATTGTGACTTGGATGGAGAGTTGTTTCATTGGAACTCATTCCACATCTTCTTATATCAAAATCACTGTTGTTCAACAATGGAAATCTTACCTGTCCCCGGTTCATCTATAGGATCAATATCATCTGTATCATAAAAATTAGAGGTACGATTTGTATTCTCTTGCAAAGTGGTAATATATTGATGATTTGTACGGTGAATATGATGACGATAACAATAAACCCCCATGGCTAGAACCAGGAAACATCCCATGATTCCTCCTGCGACTGGACCCACTGGTGTGGTCTTTGTATTCGTCTGTTCAGTATTCTGAGCCATTACTAGAAAATATAAAATACAATATTAAAATTTTTAAGTTTAAACTTTCAAACATTTTTTTTACAATTCCTTTAAACTTGAAGCACATTGTTATTAATTCAATATTTAATCTGTTAAATTTTCTATTTAATAAATACTGTATTGGTTGAAACATTTTTGGTTAAGAATGTCTGCATTGGAGAAATACAATTTGTAAAGTAATTTGTACTCAATTTTACATATACATGTGATTTGCATCACTGTATTGAATGTTTATTTCACTTGATGGATAAGGAAAAGGTTGAGAACTACAATAAAAGTATCAATCAATATTTCACTCATTTGTACCAAGTCTGGAATATGACATATGTTTTCAAAGGGCTTCATGTGTTTGCCCTTTTGATATTGCCATTTAATAGGACTTTGACGGGTGTGAGAAATATATTTCTTCTCACAAGTGAAAAATCTGTTCTCAGAAATTGATTGGTTGAAATTAAATTGTGACGTGTAATTTTCTTGTTTTCTTCTGAATTTTCTTATTGTGATGTCATGAAAAAAGGCGACCATGTCTGATAACGTCACATCAAAAGAACACAACTTTACTCAAATCTTTGAAAAGAAAGGATAAAAAATATTAGAGAAACAGATTCCACCACTATAACTCATGTATTACGATGTTTTTTCACTCTCAACAGTTAATTTCAATTATTTAAAAAGCTTGGCAAGCCTTGCGCTTTAAAAATAAAATTGAACTGTTGCCAGTGGAAAAAAATTGTAATACACATGTTTCAGTTGTGGAATCTATATTTCCATATTGTACTTTCCTTGCAGTTTGCTATTTTTGTTTTTACTTTTTTCATTTTAATATCCTTTCAAAACTCTTCAATATTTTTTGTTTATTATTCTATTGATAGTGCAATTTCAAACTGTTACCTCTGACTTCATCACCATATGGAGTAGGTGCTTCCTCTATCCCACCAAAACATACTCTCTGGTCAGCACAATAAGGTGTAGATATAGGATTCATGTCTTTATGGACCTGGCACCATTGACATCCCATCACACTGATACAACCCCTGTAAAACATAGAAATAAAATAAACATAACAATTTCTTTGATCTGCAATGTACATTTCACCTCGGTTTCATAATATTAACCTGATATGACTTTGATCATTGAACCATATCAATTGGACAACTTCTTAAAAACAGCAACTATCAGTAATATGCATCTGAGAATGGCTAACGTGTTGATGTTTCGTCATGGGAGCAGGACAACCCCTACCTCACCCATGTTTTCTCTCGAGTGGTCTATAAACTTACAATTTAGAAGTTCTCCCTGTACAAATATGTTTTCCACATGGTGTTTTATCCTCTGTAAGTTTGGGATCCAGTCTCAGTATTGATTCTTTCTCTGGTACCCTTTCACAACTTGGATTGCTGAAATAGTAAAATAATTATTTACATCCTATCTAATTAAGGATTATGGTTTTCTTATTTACTGCAATGCTTTTACCACCAGTAGTCTTAAAAAGTTCCTGAAATGTTCAAGTTTAATCTTCTACTTATTTTAGCAAAGAATTAAATTCAAGTTGGTGCAAAGGTTGACTTTACCTTGCAATGAGATGAGATTTTTTCCCCCCACATGTCGAAGGCCTTACTGTGACTTAGAGATGAAAAGAATTAATAAAAACTTTAATCAATGTTTGTGTGGCTTTTTTCTGTGCATGCTCTGATTTTGTTTCATGGACAGATACCCCATATCCTTTTTTTTTTTTTTTATCAATAACAGCAAGAGAGAACTTTGTATATGTTTATATAAACTTTGTTGCAGCAAACAAAGTAAAAAGGATACAACAGACTACAAGGCAAATCTGAAGAATTGTTATCACTATAATGTATAACTTATGACAATGTCAATTTTGTAATTATTTTCAAATATTTCACTGTCAGATTTGACTTTAAATCCAATGGTACTTATTTCACTGTTTTATTGATAACAATCAAGGTTATATACATTTTCTCACATAACCAGACAGAAAATTGGGAATAATGGTACTTTTTATTTTTCATCTTAGCCAGATTGAATTTAATTAAAATTAAATCTGTTAGATAGTTTTCTCCAAGATAAAAATATTTCAGTATGAAAAAAAAGTATTTTTGAATATTGAATGTTTAATTGATGTTAATTCATATATTTTGCTTTATTCATTTTTTTATCTTAATTATTTTAAAAACTTTTTGGAAATAACAACAATGAACACTTATCAGTGTTTCATTAATTGTTCATTACAAATATATTACTAATTAAAAAGATAAAATATAATTAAAACCTTTGATTACAACCTGAGAAATTGATAATTTATTAATTAGGGCAATAAGCTTGGATCACCTTCTCCAATCATAAGCTCTACCAACCAATAAAATCATTACTTATTTTTCATAATCCCAAGCTGTTAAATTCCATTATATATTGTTTTCATTGCATTAGCCAATCAGATTAGATGTTTTCACAACATTTTACCATAAAAAGCCCTTGACCACTAGGCCAGACATCAAACACTCTCATACAGTTATTTCCTAAGCAACAAAATGTCTCACTACCAGTCAATTCAGTCTTCTGTCCAAAGTTACCTGTCTTCAATACCACAGGGACTACAACTTACTCAGCATACCAGGACAACAGATACTGGTCACTTCCTTATTTTACATCTAAAGAATGATGCTGTACCAGTAGAGAGTGGCCCAGTCCAGGTCAAGCAAGAGCCAATGGAATATGCAACCAATATTAAGCAAGAACCAGCTATTAATGCAACTATCAAGATGGAACCCATGGACCAAGACATAAAACCAACCCTTCAGGTCATCAAACAAGAGAAAGTAAAGCCATCACTCATCAAATGGGAGACAACTCCAGAGAAACCAAGCACAACCCAAACAGAACTTGTCAAACCCAGTGTTTTCTCAAGACTAGGAGAAAAACAACAACATGACTATACATCAAATAACACCAGACGTCATAGATGCAGAAGACACAACAACAAGAGATCAACTGGCTTCAACAATTCGGACGATCTCCGTTCATATCTGAACCAGAAGAAACAAACCACACCTAAAGATCTCAGAGCTTTGTTACCAAGAAGACTACCTCTTATGATGGAGTCAGCTCAAGATTGTTTCCACCTCCTGACATCTGGATCCTATTATAGATAGACGTTTGATATACAACATTATTGTTTTATATCACACTATTATATACAAGTTTGTACCACTAAGTGCTATATCTGTCTTTTAGCTATGTTTGTTTTTTGTATTTATTTGATTGATTTGTAATTGTCATGAGTGCTAAATATTGTTTACAAATAAATATAGTTATAACATAATTCAAATTTTATTTTTATTCCTTGGATATACAAAGCGGAGATACAACTTAAGAAATTGATACCTGAATAAACTATTATCAAAATGACAAACCAGCAGAATACATTATATTTTCCACTTACAAGTTTTCTTCCTCCAGTAGTCCCCCTGTACAGAAATCTACATCTAATTGACATTCACAAGGACATTCACATACTGTCTGCTCCATCTGTTTACAATTCAAACATAATCTGTCAGACTGAAAAATAAAAACTTCAATTAGTTAAATGATTATAGGGCTAAAGTTGTCATATCTAATATACAATCTCTTACAGTCAGAAATACACACCTTTGTGACTTGAATGGATTTCCAAAGATGACTTAAGATATTTTTCACCAAGATATTCCTAATGACAGAAATCACTTTAACAATCAAATGATTACATTAATTTCTAGCTGAGGTTTTTTGTTCACATAGGTTATTTCTGGCAATCAACTACTGTTATTTGTTGATAACCAATTTCCGTGTTTTTCAATGGTATGCAATACAGATTTCCTATCAGGTTAACACAACAGAATCACATATCCATGTAAAAACAAGTGGTACACAAAAACTTCACATGAAAATAAATGAATCCACAGGAAAACTCTTGATATCAACATATCAAACCAACTTATAAATAAGTGTACAAAAGTTTGACCAATAAGATGTAGATCATATATCTAACTTACCATGCTACATGGACAAAAGGCAGTTGCTGTGTCACATGTGTGATTTACTATTCCTAGGAAGGCATTGGTTCCTCGAATATGTACAATCTGAAATAGTCAATGGTAATATCAATCTAGGTATATATACTATAATACTATAAATGTGTTATAACAAAGAGACAAAAGTATATATGACCAACTCTGCAAGAGCTTCATTTTGCACTTTCAGTCTCAAAATGAAGCTGTTAATAAACAATTATGTAGTCAACAAGATTAACTACTCCACAAACTAATTCTAAACTATTATTGCTTTCACTCACAGATTATGTTTCTGTCTGTATAAATATTGTCTGATATTCTTTCTTACATTTTAATATCAATTTCCTATGTTATTGCTTAGCTACGATGAAATAGAATGTTATATTACTAAGAGATAAATTACTAACCTGGTATCTTGAACATTTTTCTCCATGGACCAAATTTGTAAGAACTCCATCTAAACTGGTGTTGAACTAAAATGTAAAAAGCCATATTACTATTATATCATGACTATACAAATTTGTTCTTGCAAAATTTTGCTTGTTATAGATTGAAATATAGTCCATGTATGTTTGGTTGGAATTATGTCTCATTGATATATACAACACTTAGTCCACCAGTACAAAAAAATCATCCAGCACCAGCATCCTAAAACAAACTTTTTTAACAGATTTAATTCAATCAAGCTGCCTTTGGTTTTCACCTATAACCCAATAAGTCTAATAAATATAACTTACATTATAATATCTCTGAATAGTTCTGTCATTGAATCTATTACATCTTTTCTTGTGTACAAAATATCTGTGGTTCAAGATGTCATTAGCCACCAGTGGTTCCTGTAATGTTAGAATAAAATTATGTTCACATTGATATAAGGAATTACACCAAGAGACAGTTATCAATTCATTTCATTCTTATAAAATTTGTTGCTCATGACTGTTTCAATTATAGATTGATTATTCTTTATTATATCAGTCATTATCATTGAAACTTCTTTATCTTTATTTATACTTCATTGAAACTGATTTTTAAAATTGTTTATTTTAAGTAATTTGAGCCTTAGTTTGTTTCTTTAAATAGCAATAGATTACCTGATGAGTGATATGCTGTTTTTCTACAGGTCCTTTACCATTTGGTTCTATCAAAGCAGGATGTGCCACAAGATAACCTCTGTCGTCCATGATAAAACATCTACAAAAATATTAAATAAATAAAATATCTTATCGAGACCATCATTTATACATTGATTCTTTAATTCAAGAGTATGTTAAATTACTTGCAAAGGATAACCGCCTATATTTAAAACTTATGTTTAATACTTTTAACAATACACTTCCAGTACACTTCAAAAATCTGCCTTTAACATGTTTAACATACAAAAATAATGTTTTTTGGGGGTTGAATCTTAATTTCACATGTCATATATCTTCAGAATACCGTATATCAGGTTATTTTCACACTATCTAATTTGAACTCGAAGCATTTTTGCATGAAACCAAATCTATGTGAACATATCAATGGCCATAAAAATGCATTGTTCAAGGCTGTGAAACAGCTAAAACTAACATAGCAAAGATTGCACTGCCCCTTCAAAGACTCAAATTACAGAAACAGGACTGACATACATTAATTGCATGTTATACTAACCTGACAGTCTTATGGCTACAAATATAGATATGATCTTGTAACATTTTGTAGAAATATCCTAGAGTCAGGTCCATACCCATCACAGCTACCACTTTATTGGCTGAACTGTGCATGGCATCATCTCTAGAATAAATATAGGATACAATTAATAAATGTAACACCCTTTTACATAACAAGCCAGATTTCCTGTTTGAGAGAATTTTTTTATACTATAATACCTTATAACAAAACAAAATTCTTATTTCAAGATTTGTTTATTCTTAAAATACAAAGTATCTTTCTCGCAAAGCTTAAGCATGCGTTTATAAGGGTAATCCATTTATATTTCAATTGTTCAACACGTCTTGGTTTTACAGAAATAAACATTTCATTATAAACATGATTAATGTGTGTGTATAACAAATTATAACATTTATCTTTTACATATCCCATAAATACAACATAACAATATCTTACTTTCCCTCATAGATGGTATGACTGATAGTTGTTATATAACCAGCTCCACCCATGTCTAAATATGGTGCTGTCAGAGTTACCTTCCCTGGAAACTCAAAAGCTCTTGTATACCTAAAATATAATGGAAGGTAACATGAGATTTTCAAATAGGTGTCACTAATTACATAATGCAATATTTGCTTCTGTACTAAGGGTTTAGAACATATGTTTGAAAAATTCTCTTCTTTTAAGTAGTATTGCAATTCCATACGTTTGAAGGTTTGAAAGTTTGATTTTCTTTAAATATTAGAATTTGTGGCTTTACTTTTATATTTCCATAGAATGTATTGTGAATCTTAAACAATAATCCAACAAGAATGTGTCCCCAGTACACGGATGTCCCATCCACACTATCATTTTTTTTTAATGTTCAGTGGACCGTTAAAATGGGGGAAAACCTCTAATTTGGCATTCGACCAAAAACTTTAACCTGAAGCAGGACAGATGAACGGACGGATAAACGAACGGACACACAGACCAGAAAACATCATGCCCATAAATGGGGCATAAAAACATATTAAACTATAAAAAAAATGATATTAATGAATATCAGAACAAAAGTAATTTCCTAAGATTCATTTTAATAAATTAAAGTTTGTAAATTCAGAAATTATTGCGTGCATTTATTATTGCGATTTTGTCATTTTACACTTGAATGCGATATTAATTTTTACGATTTTGAGAAAAGTCATGCTTAAGTCAATTAAAATATTACAAAATGCGAGTTTTAATTATTGCGTTTACAACTCAGTTGCATTATTCGCAATAATAAAAACCTCGCAATAATTTCTGAATTTACAGTAGTATGAATAAATATAAATATAGATTTCTGCAACAAAAGAACAAATAATAATGAAAACTTACCATGTTCTTTTTGAAGGATCAAAAGTTTTGTCTAGTAATGTCCCAGGGTACATTCTAAATACACCATTTGTTGTTGCTATATACCTATAAATAGAAATTTAGAAGAGGTTAGTTCAAGATCAGTTTTAGAATTATAGTCGACAATCATAATAATTTCTTCACAATAAATAATTCATCATTGAAAAGCTAAATTTTATAAGGCTCAAAAGACTAAGATGTGTTTAATTGTCTGCATAGGTCTTATTTTGGTAAAAAAAAATGAGCATATCAAATTTTTCTATCAACACCAGATATCTTACTGATATTTGTAGCATACATGTCAAAAGAAGCTATTTTTGTCATTCTTTGTAGACTACAAAATCACCAATATTTTGATATATAAATCATGTGATTTCAATTTTGTACACATATATTGGTTGTATCTATACATATAAGTTACCTCAAATTGTAATACTTCAATTGAAAGGCTAAATAAGACCCATTGCACAACTCCTTATTTACTACCAACATTAAATGGGCTATATTCCAGGGAAACTGTATGGGAGGGTTGGACATCACACAATATTTTGTTGTTGGTATTTGGGAGTTTAAAGTGACTGTTACAAATGAAAACCCAATTCATGGAGGGGGTATTAGAAAAGGTGTTGTTCTACACCCAAATTTTTTTTCTGGAATAGCCCTAATACATTTGTAGCTATAAATCAGTAATATAGCTTCAACAAGGAAAACATGTATCTATAACGCTAAATTTACAAAACTTCACCAAAAGAGTTAATACTGACCTCCTCACTATACTGTCTCTGTGAGCACTTGTGTTGTATCTTAACTTCCAGTCATTTGTAATTCTACCAGTAGCTAAGGCATCATCCCTCACACCATCCTGTCAACAAATAGGTCAATAAGTAAACCCAAATATATTCAACCAAACATAGGCATTTCCAATAAAAGAGCTTTTGAAATTTTCATGAAAGACTGTGTGAAATTTAAATGGGTAAAACAAGGTACAGTATCATCTAACGATAAATACTCTTTGAAAATTCAAATTTCTGGATAAATCAAAGTTGGTCAATCATTGTAAAAAACATAACTAGAAACAGCAATATCTTTTAAAAAAATGCATCCAAAAATCACTCATGAAAAATTTGTAAGGGTTCCGCGGAACCCAGTGTCTCGCCTACTTTTGCTGTAAATTGCAGGCTCAACAAAAATGAGGTAAAAAATCAATAAAAATATTCCTCTTGATACTATTTTATGATTGTAAGAAGCTTCTGTCCAAGTTTGGTAAAAATTAAAAATAGTTGATGAATCTAATAAATGTTTTGAAAACTTTAACTGCAGACTGTATGTAATGTTAACTGGAAGAAAGTCTAAGTCCATTTAAAAGTAAAATACGGAAAAAATGGATTTATTTTTTTACAAAATTTACTTCTGGATACTATCTTATGATCATAAATAAGCTTCTGTCCAAGTTTGGTACAAACCCAGGATAGTTTAACAAAGTTATTAAAATTTTAAAAACTTTAACCACAGAGTGAATGTAATGTTTCCCCGCAGAAAAACTAAGTCCATTTATAAGTAAAATACAGAAAAAATGGAATTTTATTTTTACAAAATTTACTTCTGGATACTATCTTATGATCATAAAAAAGCTTCTGTCCAAGTTTGGTAGAAATCCAGTATAGTTTAAGAAAGTTATTAAAATTTCAAAAACTTTAACCACAGAGTGAATATTTGTGGACGCCGCCGCCGCCGACAACGACGGAATGTAGGATCGCTTAGTCTCGCTTTTTCGACTAAAGTCGAAGGCTCGACAAAAATTCAATTAAATCAAGCAAATAATTGAATTCTTTCTTGCAATATTTTTTTTTTTATAATAGACACTGACTTTATGACTTTACACATAACATTGATTTGTGAATTTGTTATCATACCTTAATTCCTGGATTGGTTAGTTCTACGTAAGGTTCTTTCAGGTAAGCAGTGTAACTTCTGACCATTTTCTTGTCCTCGCGTAAACTCATGTGATCATATGGTTCATTAAAACATTTTGGCGACAAAAATATTGTGCTTGTATCTGCAAAGTTAAATTACAACATACATTATTCTAGAGACATCCATAACACTGTTTAACATTTCCTGGTTAATATTTAGATGTTTAATGTTAAAATACAAATGTTCGTTTCCTTTGAAATACATTTAAAGTGTTCAAAACAATATATTTTGATGATTCTAATTATCTGAATAATTCTAATCACTGTTCTGACAGCTTATTAAAGATTCAAAGTCATTCAGAAGAAATCTATACTTTTATCATTTGTCTTGTATACACTAAAGAAAAAAAAAACTTTTCTGTCTAATAATCTGTGTTGGACAGTTCTTCATAAAATTGTGTTTTATTTTTTACAAAGGTACAATAACACTTATTTTAATTTAAAACTGATACATTGGCCAGTATTTGTTTCAAAGCATTATCCCTGCATACTTTAGATGTAACCTAAACATCACTGGAACCTAAATTTAGTTAGTCAATAATAAGTCAAGACGGCATACCTTCTGTGGCCAACTGTTTAAGATGTAAACACATGGTACTGGCTGGTAGAAGATCTAGTCGATGATACAACATATTAACATCACTAGCACTGTAACCTATAAAACAAACATTCAATGTACCTCTAATGAAAAGCTGACTCTAATGCTTATGTCTACTGATATATGTTGGTTAACTGGTTCTTCTCTATCACAATTTTTCATTAATCAATTTTTAAACATGAACAAAGTTTTAATTAATATCAAACACTATTATTCACAGACATTCTTCTGAATTCTACGAATATTCTTGTAACATGCAACAAATATTAGTATTTGCAAACTTATTCAACTGTAAATTATTGGGATTTATGCTCATGCGAGTAATAAATCCAAATTAATATTCAATGTTTCTCAGACATTCTTCAAACATTTTTGGTTGAGGTACGACCAAACAGCAATGAACTTAATAGGTCACATAGTTTCTTTCAGTTATGTAATAATTTTTTTTATCTCACCATTGAATCCTGGACCAACAAGTGGTAAGTATGACAAGGATTTAAGAAAATGCTGTTACATGGGGGCCAAATTTTTTAAAAGATTAATCCTAAACCATCAAATATATATACTAAACTGTTTTTAAAACTTACTTGTAATTTTCTCCAAAACTTTTGCATCTTCTATTTGAGAGAAAGTTTTAATGGCTACAATAAATGGTGTATTATCTACTCTTTTCCATATATATGTGGCATAATAATTAGCATCATTCTCAGATCTGTTGGTCTTCACATCGTTTCTCAAGATCAATGTTCTCTCACCAGATTCCATACTGAAACAGAATTCATTTAAGTTATTATGCATTTGTAATTTCAATGTTTTATGTTATTTTTTATTTCATTAGTTTTATGGCAACCATGATGTTACCAAAGTACAAATTCCTACACATGCAAAATAGTGTACTTTAAGTTTTCACAAATATAATATCATTATTTTTTGTGCATTTTTTAGAAAGTAATAAAGTTTCTGGCTTTCACTCATAATCTTAACATAGTCCTTTACACATCAATGAATATCTTCCAAATAACCCTTATTTCTATACCTTTAAATTATATAAACTTTAACTGAAAACGTTTCCTTAAAAATATTATACAAATAAATAAAAGTTTTAAAATGATATTAATTTCAAAGTTTTAATTTGTTTTTGGTTCGATGAAATTAAAATATCTACTAACTTGATCATGTCACTCCTTATTCTGGCAAATCCTTCATTGTTCTCAAAATGCCAAATGTCTGTATGCATTGGTTGTACATCTGTTTTAACTGGACGTGTAAAAGATGGGTGCATAACGGTATAACCTGCAACAAGAATAATAAAAAAGTAGAAATAAAGTTGACTTTTTTTTAAAATAATGATGGTCTGTGGTTCTATTGATGTATTACACACATCTCTTTCTATAAATACATTATAATAACTAGAGGCTCCAAAGAGCCTGTGTCGCTCACCTTGGTCTATGTGAATATTAAGCAAAGGACACAGATGGATTTATGACAAAATTGTGTTTAGGTGATTGTGATGTGTTTGTACATCTTACTTTACTGAACATTCTTGGTGCTGACAATTATCTCTATCTATAATGAACTTGTCCGTGTAGTTTCAATGGAAAATGTTAGTAAAATTTACAAATTTTATGAAAATTGTTAAAAATTGATTATAAAGGACAATAACTTCTAAGTAGGTCAATTGACCATTTTGGTCATTTTGACTTATTTTTGAGTCTTAAATTGCTGTACATTATTGCTGTTTACAGTTTATCTCTATCTATAATAATATTCAAGATAACCCAAAACAGCAAAATTTCCTTAAAATTACCAATTTAAGGGCAGCAACCTAACAACGAGTTGTCAAATTCATCTAAAAATTTCAGGGCAGATAGATCTTGACCCGATAAACAATTTTATCCCCTGTCAGATTTGCTCTAAATGCTTTGGTTTATGAGTTATAAGTCAAAAACTGCATTTTACCCCTATGTTCTATTTTTAGCAGTGGCGGCCATCTTGGTTTGTATGCCGGGTCACCAGACACAATTTTTTAACTAGATACCCCAATGATGATAGTGGCTAAGTTTGATTTTATTTGGCCCAGTAGTGTCAGAGGAGAAGATTTTTGTAAAAGTTTACGGACGCTGGACGACGACGGACGCCAAGTGATGAGAAAAGCTCACTTGGCCCTTTGGGCCAGGTGAGCTAATAATATCTTCAATATCTAATTATCTGCAGTACTTAGATCTTAGATATCTCTGTTATGTTTTATCATAAACTGCTGTTTGAAACGCCCATCATTTTGGGGAAAGCATCAATTCAATTTTCGTAATAAGAAAAAGATTGTGAAATTTCAACAGCCAATCAATCAAGCAGTCCATTATTTTATTTTATGCAACAGTTACTCTACAGCTTTGCCATACCTTCTGATGTAATGACAAATGCATAAGATCCATCCATTTCATCATAGTATGTAATATAAATACCTTCTGATTTAATGACAAATGCATAAGATCCATCCATTTCATCATAGTATGTAATATAAATACCTTTAGATGTAATGACAAATGCATAAGACCCATCCATTTCATCATAGTATGTAATATAAATACCTTCTGATGTAATGACAAATGCATAAGACCCATCCATTTCATCATAGTATGTAATATAAATACCTTCTGATATAATGACAAATGCATAAGACCCATCCATTTCATCATAGTATGTAATATAAATACCTTCTGATGTAATGACAAATGCATAAGACCCATCCATTTCATCATAGTATGTAATATAAATACCTTCTGATGTAATGACAAATGCATAAGACCCATCCATTTCATCATAGTATGTAATATAAATATCTTCTGATGTAATGACAAATGCATAAGACCCATCCATTTCTTCATAGTATGTAATATAAATACCTTCTGATGTAATGACAAATGCATAAGACCCATCCATTTCATCATAGTATGTAATATAAATACCTTCTGATGTAATGACAAATGCATAAGACCCATCCATTTCATCATAGTATGTAATATCCTGGACAATATCCTCCATATGTAGATCTACTCCCATAATTCCTATCACCTTGTTGTTATGGAAACAGGTCTGACTAATAGTAATTGTCAATGCTGTAAAAATACAAAAACAATCCTATTCAAAAGTGCTTTTTAAAATTAATGAAATATGGTTTGTATTAAGGTAATATATGGTGAGAGAAAACTGTAGGATGTTTTTGCTTCTTCAAGATAATTAGATTTCTATATAGGCTTTAATAATTGAAAAAAATGCTTTCTTTATTAAAAAAAAACCCTCTTAATGGGAACTTGCTGATGGTGAATCTTAGATAATCTCTGTTAAACTAATATTCTACCTGGTTAGACACTTTAAGGCGAGCAACTAAAAAAACAAATTGGTCAAAGACTGTGTTGGAGATTTATGCAAATAAATTAAAAAGCTATATATATCTGATCAACTTATTCTACATGGGTAATTTTTTCTATAAGGAGTTTATCTTCAAATAAAAATAAATATAACTGCCATAGACTGGAAAAATAGAGTGCTTACCTTTATCAGCTTTGTCTATATAAGGTAGTGAGAAGACAGGTTGTTCTGAAGCTGATTGGTTGAATGGTAAATAGAACTTTCCTACAGACATACTCAGATCTTTGGTGGTATTTATAGCCATCATTGTACCAGGCTGAAATAATATAGAGTACACTTCCAATAACAAGAATTTTGTGAAAACTTAAAGAACATTTTAACCTGATAGCAAAAAACATATTTTTTACTTCTTCAAAGTTTCATAAATATTTAAGAATTATGTAAACAATATGTTGAATTGGAAAATGCTAAATCCATTAAAACATGTTCAAAAGAAGCCTGTTGTAGTTCAGAGAAAATTTAACCTTTTTTATCATACATGGTAATTATAAGTAAAAATTTGTAAGGGTTCCGCGGAACCCAGTGTCTCGCCTATTTTTACTGTTGATCGCAGGCTAAAAAAAAATGAGGCAAAAAATCAATGAAAATATTCCTCTTGATACTATCTTATGATTGTAAGAAGCTTCTGTCCAAGTTTGGTAAAAATCTAGGATATTTAATGAATCTGATAAATGTTTTGAAATCTATAACTGCAGACTGTACATACTGTTAACTGGAAGAAATTCTAAGTCCATTTATAAGTAAAATACGAAAAAAATGGAATTTTATTTTTACAAAATTTACTTCTGGATACTATCTTATGATCATAAACAAGCTTCTGTCCAAGTTTGGTACAAACCCAGGATAGTTTAAGAAAGTTATCAAAATTCTAAAAACTTTCACCACAGAGTGAATGCAATTGCCCACGCAAAAAAAAAACTAAGTCCATTTATAAGTAAAATATGGGAAAAATAGAATTTTATTTTTACAAAATTTACTTCTGGATACTATTTTATGATCATAAACAATCTTCTGTCCATGTTTGGTACAAACCAAGGATAGTTTAAGAAAGTTATTAAAATTCTAAAAACTTTAACCACAGAGTGAATGTAATGTTTCCCTGCAGAAAAAACTAAGTCCATTTATAAGTAAAATACAAAAAAAATGGAATTTTATTTTTACAAAATTTACTTCTGGATACTATCTTATGATCATAAACAAGCTTCTGTACAAGTTTGGTAGAAATCCAGTATAGTTTAAGAAAGTTTTTAAAATTCTAAAAACTTTAACCACAGAGTGAATGTAATGTTTCCCCGCAGAAAAAACTAAGTCCATTTATAAGTAAAATACTAAAAAAATGGAATTTTATTTTTACAAAATTTACTTCTGGATACTATCTTATGATCATAAACAAGCTTCTGTCCAAGTTTGGTAGAAATCCAGTATAGTTAAGAAAGTTATTTAATTTCAAAAACTTTAACCATAGAGTGAATATTTGTTATCGCCTCCGCCGCCGACGGAATGTAGGATCGCTTAGTCCTGCTTTTTCGACTGAAGTCGAAGGCTCGACAAAAATATATAATTTGAAAATTTAAATAATTTATGTTTACATTATGGTAATTGATAATAAGGTCAACAGTTAGTTGATTAGCAATGAGTTTGAAATCTCTTCATACAGTATAGAATGCTTCACAGAAAGATTGTTGCCAAATTGGAGAAAGCTTTCATTTGTTTTCAAAAGAAAAATATGACAAACACAGGATGGACTGATAGGGGTAAAACACTTCTCCCCTCCTTTCAAGCAGGGGAATAAAAGCTACGGTACAATAAATGAGCATTCTACTTACAACAATTGGTTCAGAACTTCTTTGTTGTACATTATACTGAGCAAAGTTTTGTTTGGCAACATTCTGTAGAAAACTCTTCTCCCATGTAACTGGTTTACCATCTGTAATGGACAAAAAAACATATTGTGATTTCATTTTTAAGGCAAAAATCTATTAGCATCTTAATGAAAACAGACAGATGACATTCTCTGAATAACAATTACAGATATGGTGAAAGGCTTTTTTAAAGACTTCTTCATTATTTTTTTTTAACTTTATAACCTTATAAGGTTGCAGTCTCATTGATGTTTGCCTCACATTGCCATTTATTAAGGTGGTACCCAACACTTCCACTAAAATTAATTTGACTTGTTTAATTTTCATAAAATTTTAACAAAGGATTTACTTTGACCTGTTTGACAAAAATATAAAAATTTCAAAAAAAATGAACCAACCATTTTATCAGAAAAATCACACTGGTTATATAGCAGTTTGACAGACACTAATTTTAATCATTGAGAATCTTAATTTTCCCTTAAAAACACAACGTTATTAAAACGTTTAGTTGATTTTACAGAGTTGTCTCCCTGTAGTGTTAGGTACCACCTTAAATTGAAATAAATCAGCTTTACCTCTAGAAGAACAATCTGATTTCTATGACAGTTACCAAATGTTTTCGTTATTGCCAAAAATATCTTATGTAAATGTAAAACATGTGTAAATGAGTTTTTAAGTAAGCAGTTAACTGTTCAACACAAAAATGTCATTATTAGTATTGACTTTTGACTTCTTAGTACATTATAAATATTGTAAGATTGCACAACTCATAAGTACTACATGTTAATGTTTACCATCAATGACAGCATATGTGTTGATAATCACTCGGTTTTTAAGTCTCCCATTCAGTTCTGCGATTGTTTCTAGCACTATACTGGGCTCATTGATAGATGACAGTAATCCTCTACTTATATACACTACCATAGCATAATCTGTAAAGTTAAAAATAAAATGAGATAAATTGGTAAACAAATACTGAAAATGAAAGAACAAATTTATGTCTGTTTCAGATATACCAATAAACTTAAAGTCATCTAAATATATTAACCTTCCAAAAAAATGTTTGCCAAACAAGAGTCTTTATAGGAATAATTCAATTAAAATATTTTCCAAAGAATGCCTTTTTAAATGGTTTTAGTACACACAAAGAAAATTCTAGAAATTCTACACATAGTATATAGTAGACATGTAAGCTTCTCCTGGGATTTTGAACACAGGTATCTTTTCCATGTGTAAAATTAAAGACTTTTGTGCATTAAAAGTGTTCACATGCATGAGGATTTGCAAAAAATAACAAATGATTTTTTAATATACAGAACTGAACATATTTTATTTGTATCAGTCCTTATCTTGATTTTTGTGCACATACTATGCAGATACACATTTTGTTTAAGGACCTACCCATATTGACAAGTGGACTTTTGTGCATAGTTTTCTGTACAATGTCTAAGGCTGTCTTAAATCCTAGAGTATGGTTGGTTGCAGCTGTAAAGGAAAATATATACAATCACTTTAATTCTACAGTACAGTGAAAGACAAATATCAAGTTCAATGAAAAGTTAAATTGGATTTATTACATTGGTTGCAATAAATTACATTGATTTCCCAGTTAAATAAAAACCGATAATTTCACATGTGAAATTAACGTGGTTATTTCACTCTCTGACGTCAAACAACAATAGGCGTTGTCAAGACATCGATAACATCGGATCAAAACAAATTATGAATGCGTAGGAAAAACTGACATTTTCTACATTAATTTCATAAAAAAAAAAGTCATTAGCCAATGTAATAAAAAGTATAACAAATCGCCGTATTTGAATATAAAAAATAAGACAACTTGTGACCGAACGCCGCTATGGATTAAACTTGTGCTGCACACTCGTTTAATCCATGCGTCGTTCAGTCACGCAATGTCTTATTTTTGATATTCAAAAACGGCAATTAGTTATACTATAAATAATATAAATATGGCATATACACTGAAACATAACTCTCGAATATACATTTCACAGTTAAAATTCCAAGAGAAAGACAAAAATGTTTATAAAATCTGGATTTTAAAATTCTTTAATATTCATTTTTCAAAGGAATATCAAATATATTTAAGGCTTTTGTTCTGATAAATTTAACATGTGAAAGAACACTGCATCCTTACCATTTTCTTTCTCAAGTTTATCAATGAAGTTACTGAAATGTAGATTTGCTTCATATGTAACTGGAACCATCTTGTTATGGAGACAGGAGTCAGTATCAGGTTCTCGTGGAAAGGATACTTTTGATGCAAGACCAATCACAGCGACCTATATTATAAAATTCAAATCATGGTAACATTTCACACTTGAGCAGGGTTTTTTCCTTTTATTTTTACTTCTTTGAGTTTTTGATTGAAAGTCAATTTTAGATCATAACTTTTACTATTGTAACAAATATGAATGTGTAATTCTTTTTCCCTTTAGTAGTTCAATTTTATTCCTTGGTTCTTGACAAATGTGTTTAATTTTCTCTTTACAAATAAATCTAAGATTGTAGAATTAACCGTGAAATAGATATATATATATATATATGTAATTGATACTTTAAAAACATTTCCATTAATAGGGGTACTAACTCTGATTTCCAACAATAGGAAAATAACTCCTGAAACCTACCCTGTCTTTTTCAGACAATGATGACAGTATATGTTTGGCTATTCCTTTAGCTATTCGTAGTTGGTTAGGACTCAGTGAGTTACCATGGTCCATAACTATAACTAAATGCTTTGACTGTGGTTGTACTGTAGAAACATACACATTTCTGAAATCATAAATAAGTCATTCAGTAATAAACCATATTTTTATCTTTAATATGAAGCTATACTTGAAATGAAAGGGTAATTATGAAAAAAACTGTAAATGCATCAATTGACAAAAATTAATTTCTTTGATCTTCTTGCACATCTCATGCATTATAATGATGTTTTACTTATATAATGACACACACTGCACCATTGACTATAAGTTCAAGCTGTTTTATGTGGGACCATACTAACAAAAATATATATATATATGTGTATTTTTGGGCTAATGGTTCTTTTTATGGGTTAATTATAACAAATTTACATAAGCTGGGAGTTTAAAACGTTTTTTTCTCACAAAAAGTACAACTGCACTGAGTGATCATAGCTGTTCAGTTCTCGGAAATTCGTTAACTAAAAATAGGAGCCATTTGGTGGATTATGGTATACAATTTATTACTTTTTTATGCATAAGAAGTGTAACATCATCCAAAGTAAAAATCCTTCATGACTTTAAGAGAGATGCCAAAGGTACTGATAAACCTTAGTAATCAACCTATTTCAAAGAAATATTGATGTCTGATGCAGTTCCTGTGCTATATAGCAAAGTAAGGAAATCTTTTGAAGTCTACATACAAATTTGAGATAAACACAGAGTTTCTTTAACATGTCATTAGATATAAAGAAAATATGCCTTTTATCATGTATATAAAAACATTTATGAAGAGCAAATCATTTGATGTCAACTTGAAGAGGACTACAAAGAAGAATCAAGATTTTATGTGGTATAGACAGAGTAAGATTACATCAGCTGCTGCAACCTGTTAGTGTACTCCTTACTGGAGAAAAAACTGTAATAGTGCATTTCTCTTGTCAAGGCTGATATTCAATCGTTAGTTGATGGTGTTCACAAGTGTTTCTTGTTTTTTATATAGGATTAGACAGTTGGGTTTCCAAATTGAATGGTTTAACACTACCGGTAGTCATATTTGGGGCCCATGATACCTTGCTGTTCAGTGTGATCCAAGGCACCCTGTTGAAAACCTTACTTTGACCCATAATGGTTTACTTTTACAAATTGTGACTTGGGATGGAGAGTTGTCTCATTGGCACTCACATCACATCTTCTTAAATCTATTTAATATATAATAGCCTCCACATACAAACAGCATTGCAATTGGCAATAAAGATAAACCCTGTATGTGTACGAAAATCAAAAGAGTAAAAAAACATGTGGTAATGTTCTATAGATAACTATAAATTAGAAGGAGAAACTATTACATCTCTCAGCGTGAGTCCTTTACCATTATTATATTGTACACCTCCTGACCAGGTTAACCACCAGAAACAAACAATCAATTACCTTTTTCAACAACTTTAATTATGAAAGCAGAGATATGATGCACTTGACAATACTGTAAAATCATTCAACACATCTCTCTAGGTACTCTATTTCTAGATTTCTAGCAAAGTTTAATATGTTTATGATTGTATGTAATGTGTAAAGTGTGCCAATACCTGTGTATTAAATCACAGGACCATTGTCAAATACTGACAGACCCAGAAAACACAATGGTTTCATGCTTTGTCAAATTATTCCTGGTAAAGGATAAAAGTTGCATATTTTCTAATGTTTAATGTTCATTTCTCATCAGTCTTTGTCATGTATTTTTTGGTATTCTGAAAAACTACAATTAAAGTCGGTGAACTGAAACTACTATAATGAACCTGCTAAATTTAACACTAATTTCAGCTGATTGATTTTATTTTCAAATGTTTATTTTCATACATTGATTGATTTTTGGTTGCTTAATGTCCAGTGGCAAATATTTCATGCATGTTCAGGACAATATTTTCATAAAAGCTACCTAGCTATTAATAAATAAAATATTGATTTGGATTGTAGATATTTTGCAGCCTGTATTTTTAAATCTAGAGACTAACATTTAACAGTGAGACCCAATTAACATTACAATGGCTACAATTTACAAACATGTAACCAAGATAAAAAGCAAATGAAAAAGATATGTAACATGTGATACATATGATCAAAACAACATAAAAGGCCTACAGTGTAAATCAATATAATTACAGAGCATGGCTAAATGTTTGAAGTTATGGGACAATAGCAGTGTTTATGACTAAATAGCCTATGTGGTTCTCCCCATTAAGCATGTCACCATGCACAGCCAGAATTATCAAAGATTAACAACTGCCTTCAGAATTATAATAAAAATGGTTTTATTGCATTAAACACATGTTCCAAATAACAGAAAATTCTTTTGAAGTTTTACAAACAAAAAGATAAAAAGTAGCATGAAATTCAAACAAAGGTTTTAATATCAGTATAGGTCTTTACTATTGATGTCAGGATTTTGGCTAGACTGGTAAAAATCAATTTAAAACTGTTTTGGTTAAGATGGCTTTTGTAATAAAATCCAGCAATTATTTCACCATTATGAGTCACAAAGTGAAATCAAACCATGATTAAGTATATAGAAACCCTGTGTAAAATATGTTATTTTGAGGGAAAACTGTATAAATCAATATCAATATGCCAGATATTCTTCTGTATGTTGGAATATAACAACAAGGAAAAGATTCATAAATTCCCTCATGTGTAAATGTACATTAAAATAAATTCATTTGATTTTTATCGACATAAAGAACTGAAAATCTAGGTCACTGAAACCATTGGGCTTATATTCAATATCCCAAATTTTCACTATAATATTTATAAAAACAACTTCAACTTGGAAACGTTTCAAGCTATCATTTCTAAGTTCAAAGAAAATTACAAAAGGAAAAGTGATGGTTTACAATGCATGCTTCTCTCTGTATAACTGATAAAACTTTTTAAAGAGTTGATCTTTACGTAAATATATGCAACGGACTTGCAAGGTAAAATAAATTAAGGTGTCTCCCTTCCTATTAACATACATATACAAACTTTGAGATCAAATGCAATATGCATTAAACAATTTCCTAAATAAAATGATACAAGTACATTTCATTTCTACGTGAGTTTGAGATGACATCCGAAATGATAAGATAATTACCAAACATAAGACTTAACATTTTCCTGATGAGCAGATATATACCAATGTGATTTTACCTATACTACAATACAGGTATTCCTCATTACCTTTGTGAAGCAGGTAATCTTAAGCATAGTTAGGAAGCTATGATTATACAGGTTAAATTATCATTATCTGTCTTATATTGTTGTCTTAGGTTACTCTCTCATAACATGAAAGTCTATTCAAAAGACGAACTATGGTATTTTAAACAGTTTAAACTATAGGATAAAGTATTTCTTCAGTATATTAATACCCTCTTAAAGTGTTGCACAATTAAAATCAAAGGCAGCATTAAGTGAAGTATCCTTTTAAAATCCTGATTAATTGAAATTGTCAGTTTCTCCATAATGTTGTTAAGCAAATGCAATCATTGACCAAGGATCTTGATCAATATAAATGAAGTTCAAGTTTTCTTCAAGCAAAGAAACACTAGAGGTATATGGCTTCTTTAAGCAAGGAAACACTAGAGGTATATGGCGTCTACAAGCATTCATATCCAGTCATGTTATGACCTTGACCTTGGAAATATGACCTTGAAATCAAGCTTTTCCATTTGTGAAATATTGGACAGTGATCATGATTGATGTAGTTGCAAAACTGGAAAAATAAGACTCAAGTTTTCAACATACATCCCTATTTAATGAACTCCAAGAGTGTGCTGACTTCTTTTATACAATACAATATGACCCAAAAGGATGAGCAAAACTAAAATATAACCAACTTGACCTTGAACTCATTGTAAAATAACTTTGCAATGTATACTAACCTGTGTCTGATGTTATTAGCATCATGACAGTTGTCAAACCATTGGAAGGCATTACCAGGGTATTCACTGTGGACACCATCCACAGATATAAAATACTGCCACTTCAGACTGGGAACCAGTTGTACATTGCCTCTCCATACTGAAATAATATCAATTGTTACAGGTTGTGCTGTGAATTTAGCCATGCTTACAAAGCCTCTATTAGCCTTTATATTAAATTTTTGCTATGAGCTATTTTACATTAATTTACTTATTATAATTATTCCATGATAAAGCTAGAAAGAAAACAACAATGCCAATGGCTTACTACATGTATAATGGAATAGCAATGTCAAGGAAGAAAAATGTACTAGTAGAACTATTTTTTGTAAATGTTAATCATTAGTGTCAAGGGACAATAGTTAATGTGCCAGCGTTATCATTTCAGAAAGATTTCAAAGAATGACAAATTATAATTTGTTCAGTTAGTGATATTAGAGGAAGATTTGGAGTGTACCCGAGGAAGGTCTCTCACACCCCCTAACCTCCATACATCAGTCTTGTCTAGACTCATATCAAACTCGATAGTAATAAGATTTGTGCAGGCTTGTCTGTTGTTAACAACTAGATGTGAATTTTAATGTGTTGATGGGTTGCCGTTCCAAGCAAATACATAAATTTCAGGTTTTCAAATGAACCACTAACAAAAGAAAGCCTTTTTTTGTTACTTGTATGAAAACTTGTTGAGGATATTCAATAACATAATAAGGTCTTTACATAACAATATTTTATCTACAATCTAAGGTTTAGTCAGATCAATTACTTTTTAATTTTCAGTTTAACAATGTCCTATCAACACTAGATATTATAATAACATGGTTGGAATAGAATACATGAATGAGGGAAGACTAACGTTACAATGGCCAAAGCTATCTCTGCGTTTCTTATCAGACTTTACACTTAAATAGTCACAGTTATTTCTATACTATTTCTATCATACTTTCAACAGGCGTTAAGGGTCAGAGTTGAAATATCACATTGAAAAGTCCTTACAAACTAAATGATACTTCTATTAAATAGATGAATAGAAACAGGGGTAATAAAGAAATGTTGAATGTGCACCACACTGCTAGACCACATTAAATGGTTGTATAGATGAACCATCTATAAAGTTAGGGGTACATTGAGGGGGATGGTTCTTCAAGTTACATTTAACAAGAGGTGTTTCCTTTCAACTTTACATGTGAATGAGTTATTATGGCAAATAAATGTACACTCATATATTTAAAAATGTATATAAACTCTTTGTAAATCTGTCGTTTTACTAATTTCAAGCAAAAGAAAACAGTTTATCAACACATTCTTAGATATCCTCTTACAAAATACTTTTAACTCATGCCAAGGGTTTGCTTATGAAGTAATTTTCACAAGAACAATGTCAGTTAGAAAAATAATATAGGAAATGAACTAACATCTAAGGAATAAAAAGTTGATAAAAAGCTAAATAAATTCCTATAGATTTTTTGTTAATCAAGAGCTACTGTGAATGTATAATTGATCAACATAGTATAGAATGAAGAAGGCCTTTGAAGTTTTTCTCTGCAGACTTTATGATAAAACAGTATATAATTTTGTGATTTATGTAGTAATAGTTAAAACGCTCATCAGAACCATTTATATTAATGTGAACTATGTAGAATTAATTTCAGTGAAAGAAAATTGAATTTGTAGTAATGAAAAACGTTTGCTGAACAACAAAATGATAAAATCTCTACTACAATAGTTCTGACAAAACAATCAATTTTAACAAACACAGAGAGTCGACAAGAATCCAATATGAAGCTTTAAATGTTTCAAAGATATCTTTTATCAAAAACAATCAAATTATAACTAATGTATTAGCACCTAAAAGCATTGGAAATTGAAACATATTTATTCTGGTACCATTTGAAGAGGTTTATCTCCCAATTCAACCTTCAATTTTTTCTACATACAAATGTATTCAATTCAAATAAATCAAATATCAAACAAAAATCTTCCAATTAATTATTTAACTCTGAATTTTTTCTCAATGCAAATGTATTCATTTCAATTTAATCAAATATCAAACAAAAAAATATTTCTTTTGCAAAAACAGTCAGATATCATACTAATACAACTAAATTCTTGTTTGAATAGTTTTATATTTTGTTGTCAACACAGAGCCTTGGCTCATACCAACCAGCAAGCTGTAAAGGGCCCCAAAAATGACTTGTGTAAAACCATTCAAACGAGAAAAAACCAACAGTCTAATCTAGGCACTGCACCACTAAATTTGTCATCTATTATTCATTGTCCATTTATACTACATGTACATGTATCTGTAATATTGACTTTTATAGTCATTGACTGAAACATTGGCAAAGGACTTTGCTTTATATTTTGGATTGTTTTAGTGGCACAAAAATAGAGACATTTTTTTCTATCATCTCACAGTCCATCTTGTGTCTTATTCAAGCCTTTCAGAGGTATAGTAAGATGATCACAATTACAGACATTGGAAGTTAGAAGACCTTTACAGCCCAATTCATTGAGTGTGTAGCCAAATATAATATCTGTGGTCAGCATGTTTGTTAGCTGAACCATTAAGTCATTGTTAGGTCAGGTAAACTTCCCTCCTTTAAGAATACTGTTCAATACACTAGTTCAGCTGATAACCAATCTATCTGTCTGTTGGACTAGGCTACTTCTAAATGAGGGTAGTATGCCTGACCTAATAATGACTTCACAGTTCAGCTAACAAGCAAGTTATAACTGTTGGCTACTCACTCAATGAAGTTAGCTGTAATAACAAGATGACCTTACCTTCTGTGAGATTCCTTCCTGGGTTAAATGAACCCTTCTTGAGATTTTCTGGGAACAGGTCACAACTGGTTTTTGTTGCCACCTTACATCCATACTGAGGAAGTGAACTGAAATAAAGCAATGTTTAACTTATTCCATCTGATAAAACATATATCTGTAGTCTGGAGTAGGGGTCCAATCTTATCATGAATAGCAGTTTACTCAAGGGCTATATTTTACTTGCAAACTAAGTTTTACATAGCAAAATATCTTCATAAAGAAAGGATATGTGACATTAATAAGTTTGTTGGTTTTTAAAGAAAACAGTTCAAATTAAATGGATTTCTTTTTTTTTTATATAATGATTAGACTGAAAGAACAGGAGGTCTTAAACAAAGTTGTACTCCAGTGGCGGATCCAGAACTTTTCCTAAGGGGGGGGGGCCCGCTGACTGACCTAAGGGGGGCCCGCTCCAGTCATGCTTCAATGATTCCCTATATAATCAACCAAATTTTTCCCACAAAAGGGGGGCCTGGGCACCCCCCCACTGGATCCGCCTATGTACTCAGAAGTTGAAATTAGCTGTGGTTTTACTTGCAAACAACACGTTTACTTCTCAAAAGAATTTCACGCCACTCAAAAATGTCATTATCAAATAAATGGAAACAGATTCTAACAATAAGAACAGGGACACCAATCCAATTCTAAACAGCTATACTTTTTTCATTCTCTATTTTATTTGAATCAACACTACAATTACATACTGTATATAGATTACCTAGAAACTGCTGATCAAGGAACAAAGTTCAAGAAAGGCAAACAAGTACAGTCAAAACAATACATAGAAAATGCCGGACTGACGGAAGGACAGACAGAGGTAAAACAGTATACCCCCCCCCCCCCTTTTTTTAAAGCGGGGGTAAAACTAGGACTATCATACATGTAGATTATGAACATTTAGACCACTTTGGTAAAATAAAATTAATTAATTGAAAATCTACAAACATATTCGATTATAATCAATGGTTTTTGTTTTATCCAAACTAAGCTTTTCAATAAATATGCTTTTACAAAACAAACAAAAAACAGCTAGATATGACAGTAAAGATTTTACTCAAAATGTAAACTGACTTTATATGTAAGCTGAGACTTATGACCTATTAACTATTGAGTACTTACTGTAACTGAGTAAACTGTAAATCACAACATCCAAATATTTTTGTTATTGGTTGTTTAACATGAAACTGGTACAGCGTTTGTACTGTAACTTTATTGGTTTTTAACACTTTGAAATATTCTGAAAATCTTTCTTTTAACCTATTTGCAATCTGAAAAACAAATTATACATGTAATTATTTCAGGAGTAAAGATAAATAGCAATTAGCATATTCAAAACCTTCTAGGACTCTTTGATGAAATTCTTAAGGAAGGCAATTACTCTTAATATTGATGTTTCCCTGAATTTACAGAGTTTATATATATATTCATATAAAATTATGGCAAATATGACATTTTAATGAATTCATATTATTTCATACATTGTAACAAGATGAAGTACTGGGATAAATGGAGACAAATAGTCTGAGAGCAGTGAATGTTATGTCTAACTTACTAAGTTACAGAATAATTAAATGATTCACTAGATACAAAATGTGGATTGATGAACCTTGATAATAAGGTCAAGGTCAAAGGGACATTTTAAGTAACAATAATTCTAAGGACCAAAAACTAGCTGATAGTCTGTGTTTTCAATTAAATTAATAAATGATTATGCTGATCAATGAAAAATGAAAATGATGTTAGAAGCTACATGTGTTATATCCTATTGCTTGTAGATTTAAGACTTTGGTTGGCTTGCTACATGTAGCTTTGTTTTAAATTTGATGGTAGCAAATATCCATATAAGACTTTGCTGACACATTGCCAGAAGTTAATTTGCAACCATAAATTCGTCAACTAAAATCTGCAACTACAATTCTTCTATTTTCCAAATCATGGTATATAAGCAGAAAATTATATATCAAAGCATTACATGTAAAGACATTACTAACTTTTCCCATTCAACCAGACATATGTTAAATATTTACCCTTTCTACTACATCTTGTGAATTTGTCTTCTTTTTCTTGTATGGAAGTGAATCATAGATTGACTGTAAAAAAAAGGAAAATATGTAAGTATCAGTCTAACTACAACTAGATTCTGAAAATAACACCAACCACAGACACCAACCTATGATAAAACATTACAGATGTAAATCTGTATAAACCTTATTTTGGGTGGCATTCATGAAGATCAATAGAACCATATCGATCCAATCAATTAAATCATTAAAATATCAGTTAACAATAGGGCAAACAAAAATGTGTCCCTAGTACACGGATGCCCCATTCTCACTATCATTTTCTATGTCCAGTGGACAGTCAAAATGGGCTAAAAAATTTAATTTGGCATTAAAATTAGAAAGATCATATCATAGGGAACATGTGTACTACATGTAAGTGTCAAGTTGATTGGACTTCAACTATATCAAAAACTAACTCGACCAAAAACTTTAACCTGAAGCTGGACAGACGGACAAACGAAGGGACACAGACTGCCCATAAATGGGGCATAAAAACTTTAATTTTGTTGTTACATCTATCAATTGACAACTGTTAAACATTTTGTTTCAAAATTCCAATACAGGACATATAATACATTATTGTAGTATTTAAACAATTTTTAAGACAACTGGCCTACTTAAGTTTATTTTTTTTTATCTTTCTTAATAACTGCATGCTAGACAATTCAATATCACAATTATTATGATGGCCAAAATAAAAAAAAATAAGATACTACAAAACTGTTACACATCCAGCAAACATGTGTTGCATGCATATTTGTAATAATAACATGTTAATATCAAAGTGTGTAGCCAGCACAAAGGAAACAACAAAATAATCTAAGAGTTTTATTATAACTATTTACATAATCTTACAAAATATAAAGTTCTTTCTTTACAATCCCAAATCTACATGTACTTTAAGGGAGTTAATGTACGTTAAACAAGGAAAATGAAGAATTGAACAAAATATACAAATGACTTAATGGTTAACAGGAAAAATATGAATGACGTTTTTATTTTCTGAACACTTTTTTACTACAGTATTTTGTGGATAGATTTAAGATTACTTATTGTCATTTTTAAATAAGCTTTGTAATTCGTATCAAATAAGGGTCTTATATTGTCCCCAACTCCCATTTCTCCTTTTTTTAACCATGTAACATGTGTTTGGCGTTTAGGTCATCAACAGTAATTCTCCAATTGTAATAAATCCACACTTTAACTGAAAGAAAACTTTGGGTCTCTAGATTGTCCTGATGGTCATATTCCGTGTAAATTTTTTAGTTAAAATGGACCAAATAGGCTTTGTTATTGCAGCTGACATATTCAATGCTGTACCAACATGTACATTCACCAACAGAACACGGCCGTCATTGTATTTAACTGTTAAATTTCACAAGGAAAATGAAAACTAAAGATAATAACAACCCTGAATGTTATCTTTTAGTTGATCAAAATTTTAGTTTAATTTATTCACAAATCCTTTTCATGTGCTTGCAACTTGCTACATGAACATTTTATTCATATAGATTTTTAGGTGCAAATGCATATTAAAATACAATGTATACTAATATTATAAAGCGAAATTATTGACATTTTGTCCTGTTCTAATATTTGATTCAGTGTAAACTTAGAACATCAAAGATAGAAAGATCTTTAAAGGTTTTAATTTAACAAGTTTAAAAGAAATTTCACATCCATATGTCAAATTTGTATGTTTGATATTGTCTAGCATTTGTTGAGAGGTCTTTATCTTTCAAAGAACTTTATTGGATCAAACTTCCTAAATCAACCCAAAGCAAATAGTTGGTCTGTATGCTTGGAGGAAAATGTAAACAAATCCTCTGGTACATTAAAAACAAACCTTGTTCACAAACTTTTTGAAGTCTGATAAGAAACTATATGAAAATAGATACTTGCATACATTTACTGTACTCTAACAATTTCTGACTGAACAAAAAACTTTACCACACAAGTATCTTTATTCAAGGAAAAATATCAAATTTTTCTTTGCACAATTCAGTGGAAATTTGTTGATTGATCATTTGTTTTGTCAAGAATATATTGCAATGTATTTCAAAATTTATTCAGCTTGAAAGATAGTTTTATCTTTATATTAAAACAATAAAACATTTTCCACAAACTTATTTCGGCCTACACCCAGATGCAGATATTGCCGTTCATACATTTGTACATGTTTATTCTTACCCAGATTTTTTTTTAAAGTACTAAATTTCGCTTTGATGTACATCTGCTAAATATGAAAACAGAACAATAAATTTTAGTGTTGAGGGTTTTCTCTTTTGAATCTGAAATCAATGACAGATACATGTAGGATACAAGAGAGTTCTTTAAAATGTTTGCACTTAATCAAATTTGATATGCATATTCAAACTACATGTGGAAATGTATCACTAGGCATGCATGGCAAAAGCTTTAAATTCAATGGACCATGACTGGGGATCCGGAGGTCAGGTAAAATAATCTCCATGGAGATGAGATGTGCCAAACTTTATACAACTGCACACTAATTATAATTGACCTACACATGTAGGAGGTACCCATAAACTAACATAATCATCACAAACATTATAAATACATTGTTGATGCCACGTGCACTGCATCACAAACATTATAAATGCATTGTTGATGCCACTTGCACTGCTTCACAAACATTATAAATACATTGTTGATGCCACTGCATCACAAACATTATAAATACATTGTTGATGCCACAGCAACACAAACATTATAAATACATTGTTGATGCCACGTGCACTGCATCACAAACATTATAAATACATTGTGGATGCCACGTGCACTGCATCACAAACATTATAAATACATTGTTGATGCCACGTGCACTGCTTTACAAACATTATAAATACATTGTTGATGCCACTGCAACACAAACATTATAAATACATTGTTGATGCCACTGCTTCACAAACATTATAAATACATGTACATAGTTGATGCCACTGCCAGAAACAGTACCCTCAAGTTTCAATTTCCAAACTTTTGACAAAACTTTATTGAATGAACAGAACAATTTTAGTTTTTTAGGACAAAATCCGATTTGATAATTTTTCTGATTGATTTTTGGTGTTTTAACACAACTTTTGAGTTGATTCCTCTTGATACAGTACATGTATATATCATAATCTATTGCACCAATTTATGGTCCATTTTGTAATGTCATGAATGTTGACAACATAAAATATATACATGCACATTTTACATGTGAAAAGAACACTCAAAGCTACTAAATTTTCATGCTAAACATTAAAAAGCTTTAGCTGTGTGCAGAACACTGCTTACAATGTATATACTTTTTTTTTTACAGTAGAGATCTACAATTAAATTAAGAACTCTGGGTTTAGGCAAATTCACTAAGAATTTCCAGTATAAATTTACTTGAACGTTCAAGTCTGATAATATTGCAAAATTTTTTTTAGTTTTGGTGAATCCCATCTGAGAAAAGAAGACCTAGAGTACTAGTCTATCAATAGCTTAGACCAAAAATTAAATTTCATTTGTTGGACATATTTTTTTTTTGTACATATAGCAGCCCAATCCACTGGATAATTTGATTTCTGTTTTAGAAATTTATTGTTTGTATACGATGAGTTTGTTCCTGGTAATATTAATTTCAAACTGCAATCTTGAAAGCGCTTATTTGTAAATTGTATTGGGTTGGTAAAAACCTGGGTTTTATAAGTATTGCCTAACACAGTGTGAAATACTAGGAAAACCTGATTTTACTTGGGGGAGCTAAAAATAGTGTAGTAGCTATATTCAAAATAGATTTTGGTGCAGACTGCATTGTTGTGGGAATGTCATTGTAACAAGTTTGATATCATAATGGTATCTTTTCTCTTTCTTTTACAAGTCTTAGTAAGTTAGTCTTACATAATGAAATTGGCCTTTGGTCATCATGTATTCTTATTCATTAATTTCACAAAATACTATGAAGAAAACCAGTTTACCTGTTTGTAATTTCACTTTAATTTGAAACAGCCTTTTCATATATCACTAAACTAACGAAACCATGATAAAAAAAAAATTTCATGACAAAATCTAGAAAAAGGATTTGATTGTGCAGGGTGTGATAGAAAAAGAGGCAGAACATGTTTTGGAGGCAATGGGAGCCGACATGATTTTGGTTGAACAGACACAGATTCATGAATCCAAGTTTGTTTGCCCCGATTCACCCTCGTCCTACATTGTAATACCCGTGACCAAAAAACCTGTTCGCCCAGGGTCCATTTGCCACAATTATTTCTGCTTGTTGTCTAGCTGCACATATTAATGGTTATTAATGGTTCAGACTATATCGTGTATTCATGTATATTGTACATGTTGGAATTTTTTGAAAAATTTGCAAATATTTTAATTGCTGCAAGCAAATGATTTAATTACAATGATCAGTTACAATTATTATTATGACCTACATGTATTTTAATGCACCAAAACAAGCCAACTTTTAATTATTTCCATGTGTTTTGTGAATTCGAGAATTTATACCATATTATAACTATCTGAACAAGTTTATTTAACTTTATATTAATACCTATTAATATAGTAGAGAGAAGGAACCCAGCACGAGCAGACTCTGGGAAAATACAGACCCAGGGCAAACATGTCAGTGTGAACGGACCCAACATTCAGATTCATACACTATTGACAACGACAAGTCATTCATGTAGGGGAACGTTCGCCCTTATAACATGTTCGCCCTGGGTACGTTCGCCCTGAGTTCGTTCGCCCAGAGAGTCCGTTCGCCCTTCTAAAAAATATTTATTTTCAGGGCATTGAATTTGAATAAACTTATTCAGATATTTCTATAGTATATATTCTTGAAATTTATGGAAACAGGGAAATATTAAAAAGTTTATGGCTTGTTTATGATCATTATATAACTGTTCAATGACAAAATAATAAATTCAGATCACTGATATTGTGATACTTGATTATTAATAAAAATCAAACGCTTTGTTTTGATAAAATATTCTGCTTGAAACACAATGATGTACGAACTGTAAATCTTGAAACGGATTTACAAGTTCATTTATTATTATACTCGGAGACTCATACTGCATAAAGCCATGATTGACTGAATATAATTATTTTGTTAACAAATATCAATAAAGAGAAATACATTGTATACCAGTATTCTACTCTGTAAATCAAAGGGAAAATGACAAATTGATTACGGTAATATAAATATTCTGTCATTTTTTTACAAACTTTAACATATTTGATCATATTTTGTTTCAAATACTTAAAATTATGGACAACAAATACAAAAAAATAAAAATTTGGGTGAATGGACCCTGGGCGAACAGGTATCAGGGCGAACAGGTAGTATGGCGAACGCTAATCAGGGCGAACGGACCCAGATTCATTCATGTACATGTATCATTCTAAGAAAAAATATTTATAAGTTGCTTTTATATTACAGGATCTCTAGACTTTTTTTAAAATAGCCTACCTGCATTTGCGGAATCCCCAATTCGACATTGGCTGTTTGTCTTAATTGAGACCACAACTTCAAAGCTTCTATCTGAATTCTTATTCCACCTAAAATTTTAGGGTCAACTGGTTCTTGCCTTGTGTCAGAGAAATATCCATCAGCAGAGAAGAGTGCTTTAAAAGCCTCCTGTTCAAGTTTATTATTATAATTGTACACATCACGTTTTTTAGTACTAACAGATTTGACAAACGTCAAATTGGCTGTTATAAAAATACAAAGACAAACTAAAAATCTATTTTGATTACAGGTCGCCATGTTGAAAAAGATCTTGTTGACCTTTCAACAGACTATTTGAATGGTCATCTGTCAACATTTCTGAAATCCAAACAGATTCTTATTACACTCGTCCTTTGGAAAATTCACTTGAGTTTCATATCCATAACTAAACAGCATTGAATTCCCTAGCATAATGCAAAATATCAATAAAGTGTATTGGAGTGTACATCGCTTTTTTTGTCATCACCAATCTTGCATGCTAATATGTAAAGCTACCGCAATACACAAAACAGCCGGAAGTTTCGTAAAATCCGAAAATAAGTGAAAAAATAGAAACTAGTTGTCCAATATGTCAGCCCCCATGTTGCAGTTTTTCTCCAAAAGATTTTGCAGCAAATGCTTCAAGATAGCGCAATCTCAGAGAGTTCCTTCAATATTTAAATATGCAGAACAGCTAAAGATGACAACCACTCCCAAAATTTCGAGACATTTTCATGTCAGTGCAGGTAAATTAAGTTGCATAATCATGTTATCAAGGGAGTTTTTATATGGGTGCCGATTTGACTTGTACCCGTTTTTACTTTTAAGATTAGTAATTACAGGCGATGATCCAGACGTTTTGACCACACTGCTATATCTTTTCGACCACAGTCGTTTCGGCAATGCTTCGAATTCGGCCAAACTTTAATATGAGGCAACCATAATACACCTTACCGCTATTCCCGCTTGACCCGAGAATCTGTCCCGCTTGAACTTTTGACGTCATACAACAATCTCTTTTCCATTGTGGCGTCAGATATTTTCTTTTATGACGTCAAAATTTTACGGGAACTTGTGTGATGTTTAGTAATGGCGGACAAATAGCGATAAGGTGTATTACCTGTGAAAGGGGACGAAGTCTGAATTAATTCTTTATTTTAATTCAAACATGTTGAAAAAAAACAATGGAAAAACTGTAACGTTTCTGATTTTGGTTCTGTTGTTAGGAATTTTAGTTGTGACGTTATTTAAACATAATATGAGGCAGGCAATTCCTGTAAATGGGGACGAAGTCTGTATGAATTATTGTTTTGTAACTTAAATATTTGTAAAAAAAAAAGAAACAGAAATACCGTAAGGTTTCCGATTTTGGTTCTGTTGTTAGGGATTTTATTTGTGACGTTATTTAAGTTATGACGTCATATGCAATGTAAACAAAGAAACGCTGTCATCAGGTAACGTTTTATCATATCAAGGAATTATTAAAAAATGAAATTGGGGTATTGCGTTCCTCCCTTTTTTTTATACTAGACTGATAAATATATATTTTACAAAGTTTTATACAAACAAGACCGGAAAAAGGAAGTACATTGTAGATTTCTGCGCCGGTCCGGGATTTCATAACATGACATAAAAAAATTGAACGATTTTGAGTTCATTAGTACAATGAAAAATTTTGGAAATTTTCCCAATTTTTTTTTTTATTGAATTTTCTACTGTTTTTGGGGACTTCGTCCCCATATAAGGCACAAAATGTGCACCATAATTCAGTTACCTTGTTTTGTAACCCCCATTGACATAATGGTTACATTGGTTACATTGGTTACACTCATACAAATTATCATAAATCATCATATTAAAAAATCCTGGTACACATTTGTAACCTTCATTGACCAAATGGTTACATTGGTTACACTGGTTACCCACATGCAAGAATCCCTTGTAGCCATCATGTTACCATGGCAACCCCAGTAACTGTCTTGTTGTTGGGACATCAATATATTAAAACAAGATATGATTTTAAATGAAACATGATATATAATATAACAAAAAATACTTATCCATCCAATTCATTATTTGTTCACAACTCTCTTTCTTAACTTTCCAAGATTTCTACCAAACTTGGACGGAGTCTTGTTTATGATCATAAGATAGAATCCAGAAGTAAATTTTGTAAAAATAATTTTTTTTTTTCTTCTGTATTTTACTTATAAATGAACTTTAATAGTTATTTTTCAGGGAAACATAAAATTCGCTCTGTGTTTATAGTTTTTTAAAATTTGATTAACAAACAATAGTAGGTGAGACACAGGGTTCCATGGAATCCTTATAAATTTATACTTAAATATACCACCTTTTAAACCCATAAGAACAATATGTAAAAGTATGGTTTAATCAACTGTGTCTGTCTGAAATGTCTGTGGACAAAGTGGTGGGAACGTCTTAAAAGCATTTATACAAGAAGTGTGCAAACTTATCATGTTACTGTGACGCCAATGAAAAGTGTTGCAGCAAAAAATAAACATGCCTTCAGGACATTATATTTTTTGGAATAGTCCTGGGAGTACCCATTTTTCTCATAGTTCTAAGTTTTTTAAATGCATGGTTCACATTGAATTATATAACAACTGAAGATAAAATGTAAAATAAAATGCAACTGAACAAAATTGAAATATAAAAAAAAAATAACAACTACTTTACAACATACATCGTATGTGAAATAAAACTTTCTATCATTTAAATATCTTAATTCTCTACTTCAATAAAAAAAAATATGTATTCCCTTATGATTTAGTAGCCAAGTAAAAATTACAACTTTAACATAAAATATACATTTGAAAAATGTATCAAATTATTATATGTTATATGTTGTATAGCTTTAAAGATGGAATTTGAACGACAATGTAGTGACATGTATAGAATTATGTTTGCTTTTGTTTTTTCCTCCTTATTAATGAAACATCAACAAATTTGTGTAGCCTTAAACTAATCTGTGTAAAAAGAGCAGTTAATTTTATTTTTATGATATTTATTAAAGGTCCATTACGACATGGGGATTATGAATATAAAGATCCAAAATCAGAAGATGAAGTGTAAGTACATATTATACATACAGGACATATTTACATTAGACATCAAATTAAGACAGCTATGTGATTGCATAAGCAAAAATGTGCATTTATATAAAAGCAAGCACAAAAAAGCGAAGCACTAAACTAGATTAGTGCAAGAATAATATAACATAGATAAAAATGAGTAAAAGAAAATTTTGGGAAACATTTTGACCAACAAGTAGAGACAGCAAACCTCAAAACACATTTAAAACACAAAAAACCTTTTGTTTCTTGAAAACTCTTACTCATTTAGAGCAAAAAAAGGATTTTAAAAAGAGTAACATAATTATCATACTAATGTGTACAAATTAATCAACCAATGAAAAGAATAATCAGAAAAAAGTTGATACATTTTAAAAAAGGATTGCAACTGGTGAACTGCATCATTTTATATTTTTCAGAGTAAATATTACATATATAGATAGAAATGGAGTTAAAAAACCTGTCAGAGGAAAAGTTGGTGATAATCTGATGTATTTAGCTCACAGATATGATATAGAGTTGGAAGGTAAATAAAATAATACTTATCAAAAGTCTGCTATTTTACCATTGTTTTGTAAGGCATGGTGTTGGAACAGTTGGGTCATTTTAGTTATCAGGATTTGGTATTTTTGCTTTCCAATTACAAACCTTTGTTCATCATGGATTGAAATACAATCTTTTTTTATTTATTAGATGTTTGAACCATCATCAAAATGTTTTAGTATTCAATCATAAAATGGTATATATTTAAGGTTTTTGTAAGATCAATGATTATTTTAAATGATCAAATTTTAATTTTAAGGTGCAAATTAAGCATCCGCAACATGGTTTTAAATTTTGAACAAACTGTTCAACAATTACTTTGTATACCTCATGCAACAAAGTTGAGGCGGGTATAATGTTTTTGACCAGTCCGTCTGTCCGTCCGTCATTCCTGTTCTTTTCATCACAACTCCTCTGAAACCACACAACAGAATTGAAAGAAACCTTTTTAGATAATAAGGACATACTATGTAGATGTGTATATCAACAGGAAATTTTGATTATTTTTTTTCCTTCACCTATATCACCCTTCTCAGTCACTCTGTATAATGTTAAATTTTGTTTTATATTTCAGGAGCCTGTGAAGCATCACTAGCCTGTTCAACATGTCATGTTTATGTACATAACAATTACTTTGATAAATTACAAGAGCCAGAAGAAGAGTATGTATCCCATAAACATATAAAAGGTTCTTAAGTAGACTGACTGAGAGATATTTAGTTCTTATTTCATGCCCTCTCTGAGAAAGAGTGACTGAGAGATATTTAGTTCTAATTTCATGCCCTCTCTGCGAAAGAGTGACTGAGAGATATTTAGTTCTAATTTCATGCCCTTTCTGCGAAAGAGTGACTGAGAGATATTTAGTTCTAATTTCATGCCCTCTCTGCGAAAGAGTGACTGAGAGATATTTAGTTCTAATTTCATGCCCTCTCTGCGAAAGACTGACTGAGAGATATTTAGTTCTAATTTCATGCCCTCTCTGCGAAAGAGTGACTGAGAGATATTTAGTTCTAATTTCATGCCCTCTCTGCGAAAGAGTGACTGAGAGATATTTAGTTCTAATTTCATGCCCTCTCTGCGAAAGAGTGACTGAGAGATATTTAGTTCTAATTTCATTCCCTCTCTGCGAAAGAGGGGGCAATAAGTTTTACCCTTGTCGGTCTGTTGGTACATCCATACATCCTGAAAATATTTTCCTTTTCTTACTTTAGTTTGCCTCAAACAAGTGTTATGGAACTTATACACAATGCTTTTTACCACCAAACACAAAGCATATTAAAGTTTTTCCAAACTTGTTTCGAATCCCATATTTGAACTTTACGTAGCATTGTAATATATATCTTGTAATTTTTCATGATAAATACTGTTTAAAGTAAAGTCAGATTTATGTAATGTTCATTCATGTGTATATTTATATATATATTGGAGAAGACTTTACTTAGTTGAAAAACTTGTGTCTTATAATTTATTTGTCTTTTTTGGACAATAAAATATGTTTAAACTAAATACAAATCAAGTTTGAATATTGGTGAAGTCACTTTCACCTTTCTAGAGTTATGTCCCGGTATAAATGGAGAAATTCCTCATTTTGCCAATTTGGCACTCTTACTCTTGTTTGTCTCAAATAAAATTTATTAAACTTATACATATTAAAGAACAAATTCAAATTTGGATGGCATCACTTTTACTGTTCTTGAGTTTAATCCTTTTGTGAGCAGAATTGGCCATAATGGCTTTGTATATCAATAGTGAAATTTTTGGATAGCATTGATGAAATCCCTATGATATATTGTTGAAGTTTTGAATTTAAATTAAAAAAAAATCTTTATGTAAATACTAAATTCATTTTTTTTTTACAGAGAAGAAGATATGTTAGACATGGCTGTATTTTTGAAGGAGAATTCTAGATTAGGTGTGTATAACACTGAAACAATATTGGAAAACTTTAACATTGCTTTTCAAGGTTAAGCATTTGATTTGGAAGATGATAACATGAATTTTTTAAGGAGCTGAAGTATTCAACATTTAACACAATCAGACATCAGACTATCTTACCTGAATAATACTACATTTGTACTTTAAATTACAATATTATTGCAATGGAAAAAAGAAACAAAATTTTGCCATACTTGTACATGTATCAAATATTTCATACAAATAATGCTTAGTCACAGTTTAAGCGGTAATAAAATCATCTGAAAAAGGCAGAATTTTTAGAATACATTTTTAAAGTTTGTTTTTTTAAATTTCAGGTTGTCAGATAATTTTAAGTAAAGAATTGGAAGGTTTAGAAGTAACCTTACCTCAGGCTACCAGGAACTTTTACGTTGATGGACATGTACCTCAGCCTCACTGATATCTAGTGATAGTCAAAGCTTTAATCTCATATTGGAATCATTGTGTGAACTTCACTTCAACCAAATGCAAATGATTATAATTGTATAGAGCTCTAGTAAGAAAAGTCTGATATCTTTATGTGGAAGGATGAACTATGGAAACAGTATCATATAGGTTATACCATACTGTATTTATTTTACCTTGTACAAGAAAGATATGGAGTGATATTTACTTTGTGAAGTGATACTAAATAACAGGTTTTAAGGATAGAAATTCTCTATTATAATTCTGTCACAAATGACTTGGCAATACCAATACATTTGTATTCACATTGTTTGACCTGATTATACATTTTTCACTGGAAGCTTGTGCTTCACATTAAATTAAGAATATTATGTCATGCTCTATGTATTATATATGTTTTTTGAAATTACTTTGCATGTTTTTCATTTGAAGATTCTACCAATATTTGGATCATTAATTTAAACAGAACATGGGCATTAGATTGCTGAATATTTGTTAGAGATGATGTAAAAAGAGTTGTACATAGGTTTCTTCCCAGAACAGCAATTGGTGAACAAAGATGATAAATTGTCTAGAAATTATCTTGAAATTGTTTCCTTCTACCTCATAATAATGATTTCCATCAGTGTTTGGAACAAAACAATTGATAAATTTACAAGCACATTGCAGCGCTTATATTTTATTATAATTCATTAAACAGTATTTTACTTTTGAACTCAGATTTGTCATGACACATTTCTGTAAGTACTTGCATCAATGTAGAAAGTAAAGAATGACAAATATACACACAAAAATCAGAGCATTTTAATTGATTATCGCTTTTTGAGCATTTACCCCTGCTTTTACTGACTGATAAATTCTTGCTCAGCACAGAAGAGTGATATACAAAATTATCACTAGAAACTAAGGGGGCACATGCTGTTGTCAATGAAATTAACAAAGTCGTAATAGGTTAAATAGCGATAAACAGATTATCAATGGTCATCTCAACTTGATTGCTTTTCTAACTTTCGACTTACTGGCACAAGCACGAAAATCAATCTCGTTGAGATGACCAACGATAATCTTAGACTATATATACATGTATATAAGATATTAAGTTATAGATGCCTGTTGATTCAGTTTCATTGTTCAAATGATTGTATTTTTCATACCTAATAAAACAAATTCATGTTCAGTTATTAAACAAACAAACAAATTTGATTTGATTGATTTACCTACACTTCAAGATCAAGAATTCAATACCGTATATTTCTTTTTTAATTTATTTATGATATTTTTACATCTCTGATAAAACAATAGTTTCACAAAATAAGAAGCATTTATGTTTATGTGTTGTGAGATCTGAAAATATTAACTTTCAATATTCAGGACTTTTTTTACATTTTGTTTATTTATAAATAAGTTATACTACTTGGATTTGTATGTTTGAGAATTTGAGTTCAAATCCCTGCTCATGGAAAGGCATTTAAAGTTATATTTAAAATGAAATGACCTTTGATTGATTGATTGATTGTTGTTGGTTGCTTAATATCCAGAAACAACACATAATATTGAAAAAATAATTAAGTGCTAATAAAGAACAAACATGATGTTCATGTAGATGTCTTGATGCCATAAATGGAGATTTCTTTCCCCACCTAAATAGATAACTACAACTATAAATGGTACTTTTTGTGATTGATTTTTTGTTTACATATTTGCAGGTAACTATTGATATTGATTTTTAGTTTGATGTTTGATTGTTATATGCTATGAAGACAATGAATAAAAGTAAATAATAATAATTGATGTTATTTTAGTTTTTGATACCAAAAGATTATCAGATATAGTTGATTTTATTTTTATTCATTGAGATATAAAGATCTAACCAAAGCTCTCTCCACAAAATATATTATGAGATATATAGAAATGTCGCATCCATTTGTTAGTCCTCTTCTTTTTACACTCCTTGACCAATACATTTAAAAAATCTCCAAGATAAGATTGATGGTTGTCTAGTTTCTAGCAGCAAACACTTCATTCATATTCAGTGCAAAACATATTTATATAACTTAGTATATACCCTGCTTTGCACTCTAGACCAACATGCTGAGTTTAAACAACTTTTTCTTCAAGTTACAAAATGTAATCAGTGGCGGATCCAGGAATTTTCATAAGTGGGGGCCCACTGACTGACCTAAGAGGGGACCCGCTCCAGTCACGCTTCAGTGATTCCCTATATAAGCAACCAAATTTTTCCCTAAAAAGGGGGGGCCCTGCTCCCCCCCCCCCCCCCCTAAATCTGCCTCTGGTAATAATGAAGAGGAAGGCATGTCAGCCTTCGGAGAACCATTATAAAAGGTCAGATGAATTTTTATGCCCCTGGAATGAAGCGAGTAAACAGCATCTGTCTAATCCTGAGTATGGAGTACAACCTTTTGCAGAAAGCTTTATACAAATAGTATACACCATTGCAGCCAGGTTAGCTTCTTACCTAAATGCAAGACGAGACAAAAACTGAAGGTTAATTTTGATAAACATTGGAGTCATTATCCTAAGTTCTTACAAAGAAAGAAAATCACAATTTCAAATGTATCCAATCTATTAGGTATATATATGGTCTATAGTAGCATGTTTATGCAGCGCCATAGCGGAGGGAGCATCAAGTTTTACCCTTGTCATACCTCCCTTACTTGGTTTCCATTCTCTAACTTTATTTTGCCTTAACCAAATGTTATAAAATTTATACACAACTAGAACACACCCGCGAAATCGCGGGCATATACAGCTTGTGAACTGTTGTAGGATGATTTTTTGTAAAAGATATTATGTATAGAATTACATAAAAGGTATCTCCCTTTTTCCAAAGTCCGAAATTTGTTTCATGTATAAATGACTAATACCGACTAAGGCTAATTTGAGGGGTTGTCGATCGGAAGGGTCCTGATCCCGAAATCCCGGGCTTAAGACCATGAAATCCCGAGATGCAGAATTTAAAAAAATTAATATCCCGAAATCGAAAAATATATTACCGGATCTCGTAAGGATCAATCCCCAAATCCCGAGCCTAAAAACACCCGATCCCGACGTCCCGAAAAAGGTCCTGCCTCCCTCTAATCTCTACCTTACTTTCATTTTTGCCAAATCACTTTTTTCCCTTTTAACAATGAATTTTTATGCCCCCATTATGGGCATTATGTTTTCTAGTCTGTGCATCCGTGCGTTCGTTTTCGGTTGTTCGGTCGTCCGTCCGTCCGTCTCGTCTGTCTGTCCCACTTCAGGTAAAAGTTTTTGGTCGAGGTAGTTTTAGATGAAGTTTAGCATGTTTTATTTATTTTAATATATATGCAAGTGCTATGACCCCTTAAATAGTAAAAATTTCAAAGAAAACAGTTAACAGAATCAGGGACTTTCTATACTAACATAGAAATTCCCTGACAGAATACAGAGAGTCTCTATATATTAAAGTAGTATAATCGTAGTTTACATGTAGATAAACGCGTAAATATTTGTCCTCTCTAAGGAAGTATAATAGTTGTGATTTTTGCGATCTAAACACCATGATATGGAGAACGCTCTACGATTGGTTGTACGTGTGTCACATGTTTTTACTTTTTTTAATATAAATGCAACTGGTATGACCCCTCAAATAGTGAACATATAAAAAAAAAACAGTAGACAGAATACAGAGAAGGTCTATATAGTAAAGTAGTATAATCGTAAATTTACATGTAGGTAAACGCGAACAATGATTATCCTCTATAGTTGTGGTTCTTGCGATCTAAAAACCATGATATGGAGAACGCTCTGATTGGCTTATCTATTTTTCATTTTTGTTATCTATCATACGATTGGTTGTATTTGTGCATGTTTCAAACAGGAAGTCTTATCTATGACTAAAAGTCAGTCTGATGACGGAATCATATCCGGACTCCTTTTTTGTCGTTTTTCTCCCAAAATAACTCAGTCTGAATAATCATAAGAATAGATGACAAATGCGACTATGCATGTTACCTATAGGACACAGAGGCATGATGATTGATTTATTGTGGAAGGAAGAGAAGCGACACCCACAATGAGGTCTTCTCGTTTAATAGTATAGATGCTTATTACCACTAAATACAGATCAAGCTTGAATTTTGGTGGCGTCACTTGTACTGTTCTAGACTTATGCCCCTTTATAAATGGAAAAATTGCCAAATTTTTCGTTTCTGTTCTCTAACTTTAGTTTGCCTCAACCAGCTGTAATGCAACTTATACACAATGCTTATTACCACAATTGTTTTCTTCAAAATATCAATCAAGTAATTTTAAAAATTGGAGTCATCCTTTGTCCATGATTATAGTTGAATCAACTACAAACAATGCTTAATATAATGCAATGTTTAATTTTGCCTTCAACTGATAAATTAAAGCAATTTTACCCTCCATTTATAGAAATATTTAAAGTCTTCTTTGCAAATTGGAGTTACTGTCTTTAAAATTAGTTTAGTTTAAACATATTTATTAATAGTGGATTGGGAAACAAGTTTTGCAACTTATATTAATCCCTTTCCACTTTGCGGGTGCGAGAGCTGCCTTGTAACAGCATTAGACTGCTCTTTTTCGAAATCTACAATGGGGTCTTTAACATGCAAGAGATATGACTCCCTTTTAACACAGGTCAGCCATTTATTGTCCCCTTCCAACTGATTATCATCGTTTTCTCCAGACCATATTTGCTAATGGTGTCAAGTAAGAGAGCCTAAAATTCAGTCCCTGAAATTTTCATCCTAGAAGGGAATCAAACCAGGATGTAAATTGGGAATGTGTCAAAGAGACAACAACCCGACCATAGAAAAGACAACAACAGAAGGTCACCAATAGGTCTTCAATGCAGTGTTGTCCATAATGGTAGTTGAATCAAATACAACCAATGCATTATACAATGCAATATTCAATTTTACTTCTTTGATAAATTAAACCAATATTTACCATTCAGTGCTTACAAGCACTATGATTACCATTCTAGGGTTATTCCCCTTTAAAAATGAACAAATTGCTAATTTTTTTATTACTATTCTCTAACTTGAGTTTGACTCAACTAAATTTAATGAAAAGTATATATATTGCTTTTAACTACAAAACTCAGTCTAAGTTCAATTTTTTGAAGTGTCACTTTTACGGTTCTCAAGTTATGTCCCTTTATAGCATTATATGCTAGCTGGGACCATCCTCTGTGTCCCAATAGACATATTCCACATTTATTTTGTTATGGTAATCCAGAAAAAGTATGTTACTTGTGTGTAAAGTAATTGTCAATGGAGATTTAGTTTGGCAAAAGATAAGGACACCTAGAAAGTGAAAAAGCATTCTATATTGGTTCAGTGCTGAAAAAGTTCTTGTTATTCACTTTCATCTGAATGGGGTAGATGTGTATTCTGGGAAAAAATATTCCATGCAACTTAAAAAATCATTTTAAGATTATCCTTAATACGACTTTGTAGTTGTTGCCTGTGAAATGTATTAAACTTGCCAAAATATGTTTTGATGTTCTGTATAGGCCCTTTTCAGTTTTATGTTTTGAAGGGTTTTCTATTTATATCAACATTTTTTTTTCCATTTTAAATATGCTGGTTGCTTTATGCCAGTTGTTGACCCCTATAAAGCAGCTGTTAGATAAAACATTTTATTTTCTTTGTGTGTTCGGAAATTGTCTCACTATTAGTGACCTTGTATCTTCATGTCAGCTGGTGGTTTGTGTAGGTTTACATGTTTCATTTACTTGAGAAACCGAATACTTACCTTTATACATAGGCAAAAATAGACGTAAAACAAAATCTGTCACAGAGATTTATTAAAAGTATAATAGTAAGGCAATCATACAACAGAAGTAAGATGTTAAAGTCAAGTAAATGCATTTATAGATACTAGAGAAATAAAACCAGTAAATAGTCACACAAATATGTCATTTATCACAGCTTTTTAAATATAGTATTTTTTATGTACAAATATAATTAAATGTGATCATGATACATTCTCACACATACACATTCTTACAGAGCACAAACATGATTTTCATACTTCTTTTATATATTTATTGGAATACATGTGTAAATAAGATCCATAGTTTGGTAGAGCTTCATGGAAAGAGGGTTTTTCCTACACACAAAGACTTCTGTTTAAAAAAAATAAGTGTTCTATATAATGTTAAAAAT